>NC_091438.1:163825720-163848220 GCF_964237555.1 Oryctolagus cuniculus
TGTGTGTGCACACACGTGTGCACGTATGTATGCACGTGTGTGCATGTGTGCGTGCATGTGCATCTATGTGTGTGCATGGGCTGTGTGCACTTGTGCATGCATATGCATGTATGTGTGTGTGCACACATGTGTCATAGCCTGCACTTGCAAAGCCCCTGTGTGGCCTCAGCATCCCTCCCCCACGGACGCTGCTCCGTCCACACCGCCTCCCACAGCCCCGCCGCACTTGCCTGTGCCCTCAGTGTCTTTCACAGCCAGGCTGTGGGTTTCACTGTTGTTTTTAGCGCAGACCAGAGCCATGTGACAGGAGAAGCCCTTGGACCAGGGCTGCAGCCAGGCCCACGGCAGAGCTGGCCTCCCCTGCCTGCCCAGTCTGGGTTCTGGAACACTGGCCAGGAGCTGTGGCCATGGCCTCGTGGCCCTGCCAGCCTTGCCACGGTGCCCCCGACACCCACGAACCTGATGGGTGCAGGCACCTGCCAGCTCCTGCCTCACGTCGTCCTCGGGCGCCGTGCGGTCACTGTTGGGTGCTGGCCACACAGCCCCCCGCCGGGCTCTCGGGAGGCAGAGGGAGGCGGCCCTGCCCACGGCGGCCCACCCCGTCCGCTGAGTCTCTGAGGCTTGGGTTGGGAGCCGCTGTCCAGACCCCTGCCCGGCGTTTCAGAGGGGAGCTGCGTGCCTGCCGCCAGCGGCTGGAGCTCCTTGGCCAGCAGCAGGAGAGTGTGGCCGCCAGGATCGCCGAGCAGGAAGAGGCCCACAACACGTAGGTGCCGCAGGCCGCGGTGGGGGAGGCCCCTCAGGCAGCTGCTGGGCGCGGGCGGGCGAGGAAGCTGAACACACCAGCGAGGCCGGGGGCAAAGGTCGCTGGAGTGGGGCCTGGGCCGGTGTGGGTCAGGGAGGGTCAGAAGCCTTTCCTGGAGCAGCCGTGGGGGTGGCGGGGGTGGGCAGAGACGTCGGAGACCCT
Source organism: Oryctolagus cuniculus (assembly GCF_964237555.1). Lineage (NCBI taxonomy): Eukaryota > Metazoa > Chordata > Mammalia > Lagomorpha > Leporidae > Oryctolagus > Oryctolagus cuniculus. The sequence continues at coordinate 163,826,685 of NC_091438.1, forward strand.
CAGCGTCCCCCAGGGTACGTCGTCCGCGGGCCCCGAGCTCCGGTTCACGGTCCTGTCTCGCGCTGCAGCCCCCATGAGCCGTGCAGGACAGGGCTCAGTGCTCCACCACCAGCAGCCCCAGCCCCCTGGGAGGGGCCCAGCCATGCGGGGTCTCCTGGCCCCTGGAGGAGCTGGCCAGGGCTGGTGCTCATACCGTGGCAGCCTTGGGGCTGCGCCCGGTGGTGGACGTGGCTCCCCTGGGGGCCTCGTGAGCCTGCGCCCAGAGTCTAGAAGACCAGGCCACACCGTCCCCACCAGCGCCACAGTGGCTGTCCTCGCAGACGGAGCCCCGCCTGCCTGCCCCATCGTGCCCAAGACGGGGGCCTGACCCCTCCCCATGAAGCGGTCACACCCTGGAGCAGGACCCCGCAGGGACGGTGGAAAATGCCGTGGGGGAGCTGCGGCTCTGCGGGGTCGAGGGCCCAAATGAGGCCTCGGGGCAGGCGTGGGCGCCCCTGAGCCTCCGGGCGAGTGTGCTGGGGCCTTCCTGTGCCCGGGACTGGGTGGGCCTGGCTCCAGGGCTCTGGCCCCCAGCTCCCTCAGGGGGACGAGACTGGCGAAGAGCAGGCACCACGGGCGTCTAGGGCCAGCTCCCCGGGTGGGGCACCGAGGCCCGCCTCGCACCGCTGCCTGCCCACAGCAGGAGGCGCAGGAAGAACCTTCCTGGAGTCCCCATCTTTGCCTTTGCCCCCGAAACGAGGAGCCGCGGGCAGGCGGCCCCAGGCTGCTGTGGCGCTGACCTGCGCCTGGCCGTCCCCGCTGCCGCGCTGCAGGGCAGCCGTGGGCCGTCTCCAGGCCGTGTCCAGGCGCCTGTGCTTGGAGCTGCAGGAAGAGCGAGAGCTGCAGTCGAAAACCAAGGCCGTGCTGAAGGAGAATGAGTGAGTGAGGGCAGCGTGCACCGGGCCCCGCCCCCCCCTCCCCAGAGGGCCCAGGGCAGCCGAGGGCCCTTCCCGTCTGGAGGTGGGGAGTGTGACCTCCGCTGTTCTGCTCTTGACTGTCTTTTTTTTTTATTTTTTAAGAATTACTTATTTGAAAGACAGAGTTACAGAGAGAGGTGGAGCCAGAGAGAGAGAGGGAGGTCTTCATTCAGCTGGTTCACTCCCCAAATGACCGCAACAGCCAGAGCGGAGCTGATCCGAAGCCAGGAGCCAGGGGCTTCTTCCAGGTCTCCCACGCAGGTACAGGGTCCCAAGGACTCAGGCCATCTTCCACTGCTTTCCCAGGCCACAGCAGAGAGCTGGATCAGAAGTGGAGCAGCCGGGACTCAAACTGGTGCCCACAGGGGATGCTGGTGCTGCCGTCTGGGCCTTTAACCCACTGTGCCACAGCGCCGGCCCCTGCACTTGACTTTCAAGCGGAATAGGAACTGGCATCCTGGTGCAATGGGTTCACCCGCCGCCTGGGACCTGGCACCCCACATGGGCACTGGTTCAAGTCCTGGGTGCCCCACTGCCAAGCCAGCTCTCTGCTGATCTGTCTGGGAAGCAGTGGACAAGGCCCCAAGTGCCTGGGCCCCTATCGCTCCTGTGGGAGACCTGGATGGAGCTCCTGGCTCCTGGCTTTGGTCTGGCCCAGTCCAGCCATTGCAGCCATCTAGGGAGTGAATTGGAGCATGGAAGATCCCCCTCCCCACTCCGTCTCTCCCTCCCCCTCTCCCCCTCTCCCCGCTCCGTCTCTCCCTCTCCCTCTCCCTCTCCCTCTCCCTCTCCCTCTCCCTCTCCCTCTCCCTCTCCCTCTCCCTCTCTCTCTCTGTCTTTCTAATTCTGCCCTTTTTTTAAAAGATCTATTTTACTTACTTGACAGGCAGAGTTACAGGGAAAGATGGAGAGAAAGATCTTCCATTTGCTGGTTCAAATGGCTGCAATGGCCAGGGCTGGGCCAGGCCAAAGCCAGGAGCCAGGAGCCAGGAGCTTCTTCCTGGTCTCCCATGTGGGTACTGGGCGGGCCTCCTGGTCCAGGGCCGCTGGCGGGAGTCCTGGAGCCCTGCGGCCCAGGCGAGCAAGCAGCAAGTCCCAGCTCAGAGCCAGACCAGGCGGCTTCTGCGTCTCTTCTCTCCGATCCCTGCCTGGGGTGCGCAGACTCGCACACTGGCCTTGCCTGGAGACAGCAGAAAGAAGGCCTGCCCGGCCTTGAGGCACTCCCCGCCCAGCCCAGCTGGTGCCTGGAGAGCCCGCGGCAGACGCCCCCTGGGGCCTCCGGCAGTGTCCTGCCTTCACTTCTTCTTCTTCTTCTTCTTCTTTTTTTTTTTTTTTTTTTTTTTTTTTGACAGGCAGAGTGGACAGTGAGAGAGACAGAGAGAAAGGTCTTCCTTTGCCGTTGGTTCACCCTCCAGTGGCCGCCGCGGCCGGTGCACCGCGCTGATCCGAAGGCAGGAGCCAGGTGCTTCTCCTGGTCTCCCATGGGGTGCAGGGCCCAAGCACTTGGGCCATCCTCCACTGCACTCCCGGGCCACAGCAGAGAGCTGGCCTGGAAGAGGGGCAACCGGGACAGAATCTGGCGCCCTGACTGGGACTAGAACCCGGTGTGCCAGCGCTGCTAGGTGGAGGATTAGCCTAGTGAGCCGCGGCGCCGGCCCTGCCTTCACTTCTAAGAGGCATCCAAAGGAAAGCCCCCCAGGGCTGAGTGCTGCTTAGCCCAGGCGAGTTCTCTCTGAGGGTGACCCTCACGAGCCCTGCGCAGGGTGGGCAAGATAGTTCCCTCCAGGGACGTGCCGCCCGTCGGCCGAGGCAGGAAGCGGTGGCAGCCGTGCGAGCTGGCATGTCGGCCACAGATCTGGACTCGGCTCTGGTTTCCAAGGAGCCAGTCACCCAGAGTCAGCGCAGGGAGGAGCGGAGTTCTTGGGCAGAGCACGGCGGGCGTCGTGGCACGGCAATTAAGCCGCAGCTTGGGGGTGCACGTCTCACGTACCAGAGTACTGGGGTGTGTCCCGGCCGCTCTGCCTCCCATCCAGCTCCCTGCTAAAATGTACCTGGGAAGCACCAAGTGATGGCCCAAGTGCTGGGGTCGCTGCGACCCACGTAGGAAACCCAGATGGAGTTCCAGGATCCCGGGTTCAGCCTGGCTCAGCCCTGGCCGTTGCGGCCATCTGGGGAGTGGACCAGCAGACGGAGATCTCTGTGTTTCCACCTCTGCCACTTGCCTTTCAAATAAACAACTAAGAACTCAAAGGGGTCAGCGCCGTGGCATAGTAGGCTGAGTCTCCACCAGTGGTGCCGGCATCCTATGTGGACACTGGTTCATGTCCTGGCTGCTCCTCTTCCAATCCAGCTCCCTGCTAATGGCCTGGGAAAGCAGTGGAAGTGGCCCAGATGTTCGGGCCCCTGTACCTGTGTGGGAGACCCAGATGAAGCTCGTGGCTCCTGACTTCGGGTTGGCCCCACTCTGGCCATTGTGGCCTTCTGGGGAGTGAACCAAGAATGGAAGATCTTTCTCTCTGTCTCTCTCTTTCTCTGTAACTCTTCCTCTCAAATAAATAAATCAATATTTAAAAAAAAAAAGTTACAATAAACCAAGAGGGGGTCGGCACTGTGCACTGTGGAGTAGCAGGCTAAGCCTTCACCTGTGGTACCAGCATCCCATATGGATACTGGTTCTTGTCCCGGCTGCTCCTCTTCCGATCCAGCTCTCTGCTTATGGCCTGGGAAAGCAGCAGAACATGTTCCAAGTGCTTGGGCCCCTGCACCCATATGGGAGGCCTGGAAGGAGCTCCTGGATCCTGGCTTCATGCTGGCCCAGCTCCAGCTGGTGCAGCCATTTGGGGAGTGAACCAGTGGATGGAAGACATTTCTCTTTGTCTCTCCTTCTCTCTGTAATTCTGCCTTTCAAATAAATAAAGAAAAACTTAAAAAAAAAAAAGGCACCAAGAAGACAGTACAAGAAAGGAAAAACTGGGCCACTCACCTGGGAAATGGGTGAAAATCCTACAGAAGACGTTCAGCCCAGCTTAGCCATGTGTCTGCCACAGGCACGGGCAGGCACACACACAGCTTAGAAACCCAAAAGAAACTCAGCATTAGAAATTGAAAGTCAGAGTGACACAGACTTCAACCTCCAGTCTGCCGGTTCACTTCCCCAGTAGCTGAGCTGGGTCAGGCCAAAGCCAGGAGCCCGGAGCTCCACCCAGGTCACCCACCTGGGGAGCAGGAACCAGGCTCGCAGGTGCGTCAGCAGGGAGTGGAGCAGCTGGGACTCACCAGCGCCCCCATGTGAGATGTCAGTGCACAGACGGCCACTTGATCCACTGCTCCACAACGGCCCCCCTTAGAAACAGCACGAGCGTGTTAGAGGGGAGAAGCCGTGAACTTCTGGTTAAACACAGACTTGTGAGTTTTATACAGTGTGAGACACGGTTTTCTAGGGGGCCGGGGTGTAGGGACCACAGCGGGGGTCGTGGAGCAGGGAGAAACTGACTCAGCTCCACGTTCATGATTTTGTTCTAAAAAACGCTGAAAAATGGGGCTGGAGGGACATTTCCATACCACGGCTAAGCCCGGGGGCTGCAGCGAGCACTGTGCTGTGTGCGTCTGAGGCATCGTCCTGGGGTCCTGCAGCCGCTGTGGCCAGCTCTGGCCCGAGCCCAGGCTTCCAGGCAGCACTGGGCCAGGCCCCGGGAGCGGCTGGTGCGCACTGGTCCCTGCCCAGCGTCTGTCCAGCTGGAAGCTCTCAGCTGACCTCGGCTGCAAAGCCGCCATGGTGGGCGTGGCTGCGGGGTGCCCGTCCTCGGCGGGGGCCCTCTTGGCCTCAGTGCCTCACTGCAAAGGCGGGGCTCATCCCCACGTCCGAGGCCACCACAGACACCGCACGGCCATCAGTCCAGCACGGAGTCACCTGGGGCTGGGGCTGGGGCAGTTACCTCCTTCGGCCTAGACAGGCACCGCCCTGGGCAGGGCTGGCCGGCCCTGTGCCCCTAAGTGCGTTTGAAGACCGACGGGTAGTCTCTGATGCCTCTGGCAATGCTCCCACCACCATCAACTCTCCCCAAGTGCCTTCCCCAGGCTGGGCAGAGGGCTGACCACAATTGGCTGACCCAGTCCCGTGCCAGGTGGGTGCCCATGGGCACACAGGAAGTGCAACTGGGCTCAAGGCCTGCCGGACTCAAGTTGATGGTGGTCTTACTAAACTAGGCAGGGTGGGAGACCCCAGTGTCCAGGTGCCCTTGGTAGAGGGAGTTGACCCCTCAGTGCCGTCCACCATCCACCACCCGAGGCTTGGCTGCCACCACGCCCGGCCCCTGACAGATGCGTGGAGAGGGCGGGGCCCCAGGTCCCCAGCCCCTTTGCCCCCATGAGTGACAGGTGGCTCGTTTCCCAGGCATTCTCTGTGGCACATTGAGATGGAGGAGGGGCGGTTCGAGGACGCCTGGAAGCCCTACCAGGAGCAGGCCAAGGCCGCGGAGCGGTTCCGTGAGGCGCGTGGGGCCCAGCAGCTCCGCAGGGAGAAAGAGGCCTTGGGCAAGGCGGAGAGAGACCAGCTGCTGAGGGTCCGGTGCGTGGCTCCAGGCCCTGCCCCCGCCTCGGCTTCCACGCCTGTCCAGCGTCAGCGCCCTGAGCACTGGCCACCGTGACAGTCACCCAGGAGGCACTAAGGCCAGCAGACCCTCGACCCCAGCCAGGCTGCACTCCGTGGTCCACCCCGAGTCTGACACATCCCCAGTGGCACTGTCATCTGCTCTGCTGCCGGCCAGGACCTGGCCAGGACCCAGGGCTCCCCACCCTGAAGGGGCCTCTTCCTCTGGACCTGGGCCCCTGCCCGGCCTGCCCTGCGCTCTGCCACTACGCCCGCTGCCCATCTCTGGTGGCTGCCCAGGTGCAGAACCCGGGTTCTTGTGGCCCCTGCATCCCACCAGTTCCAGCCCATTGCCAGGTCTCTGCTGCTGCCTGTGGCCTGCAGGCCCCGGCTGTGACCCTTCCAGGGTCCCTGGCCCCCGCTCCTTCTCGGTCCTAGGTCTCTTCCCATCTCCGCCCCCAGACCCCTGCTCATCTGGGTCAGCCTCTGGCAGCTTCCTCAGCACCGGCCCCCTCACTAGCCCCTCGTTGGCGCCCCCCCGGGGCCATGTCTCCCGGGCCTCAGTGGAGCCCTGGCTGGGCCCTGAGAGCACAAGCCCTTGGCACAGCTCCGTGGCACACGTCTGGCTCTTGCCGCAGGCGATCCCTGCACACCCAGAAGGAGCGCGGGCTCCGGCACCAGCAGCTGGTGGAGGCCGCGCAGAGGAGCCACCGGGCCGCCGTGGGCTTCCTGAAGGCGTCATTGGGAAGGTGGGCGCCCGCATCGCTGCCCTGCCCACACGAGAGCCGCCTGCGTGCTTACAGAGCCCCTGAGCCACTGTCATTCCGCCATGGGGCGGGGGCATGAGTGCCTGGGTTCAAGTCCCAGCTCCACTCCTGGTTCCAGCTTCCCACCTCTGCAGAGCCCGGGAGGCAGTGGGGACAGCGCTGGTGATTGGGCTCCTGCACCCCCACCAGCTCCCAGCTCTGCCCTGGCCGGGGCCCATCTCCAGCTGTTTGGGGCACCTGGGGAGTGAGCCGTCACGGGGAGCTCTGTCCGTCTGCTCCCCGCCTCCCGCGCTGCCTCACTTCCTGGCCAGATCCCAAGCTCGGTGTCGCTGTTTGCAGAAGAGGCCTTGGCGCCGTGGGAACCTCCAGAACCGGGGACTGGCTTTCCAGCCTCAGGTCCCAGTCGGACCCTGGCCGGGGGCCTTTCCCAGGCTGCCTTGCCGGAAATGGCCCTGGGGCTCTGCACAGGGCCTCGGCGGTGCCACCAGCTGCCCTGGTTAAAAGCTGGCTTCCCTGCAGAGTCCGGGAGCGGGAGAGGCAGCAGGAGCTGGAGTGCCGTGAGCACCTGCAGCGGCGCATGGACGCGGTGCTGGCGCTGAAGAGCAGCATCGCCGCCAACCGGGTAGGCAGCGCCTCGCCTCCGAGTGCCTGCCGTGGGCAGTGGAGCCCGTCCTGCAGCACAGCCCCGTGGGGATGGGAGGGTCTTGAGTGGAGGAGGAGTCGGGCTGTGTAGCGTGGAGGGCGTGGGCTCTGCAGGTGTCAGCGTCGATTGAAGATACCCTCAAAGGGGAGACCAGTGCTTGTGTGTGCGTGCAGGCATGAATGTGTGTGTGTGTGTGTGTGTGTGTGCAAGCCTGCGTGAGCGCCTGGGCAGGCAGCAGAGGGAGCCCAAGTGCTTGGGCCCCTGCACCCACCTGGGAGACCCGGGAGAAGCTCCTGGCTCCTGGCTGCAGATCGGCCATTGTGGCCATCTGGGGAGTGAACCAGTGGATGGAAGGTCTTTATCTTTCACTCGCTCACTCTGTCTGTCTCTCTCTCTCTCTGTATAACTCTGCCTTTCAAATAAATAAATTGTTTTTAAAAAACATGCATGAGTGTGTACATGTGTGTGAGTAAACATGAGTGTGTGCACATGGGTGTGAGCATGAGTGCACATGTGTGTATGTGCGTGCAGTGTGAGTTTGAGTATGTGCACGTGTGTGAGCATGTGTGCACGTGTGTGAAAGCATGAATGTGCACATGGGTGTCAGCATGAGTGCACTGTGTGAGTTTGAGTATGTGCACGTGTGAGCATGAGTGTGCACATGGGTGTGTGCATGTGTGTGCAATGTGTGTGTGAGCTTGAGCATGTGCACATGTGTGTGAGAGCATGAGCATGGGCATGTGTGTGTGCACATTGAGCATGTGTGCACGTGTGTGGGCATGTGTGTGCATGTGAGAGCATGAATGTGAGCATATGGGGATGAGAAAGCATTGTGCACATGTGTGAGTGTGAGTGTATGTGTGCATGTATGTGAGCATGAGTGTGGGCACGTGTGCGCATGAGTGTGGGCACGTGTGCGCACGTGTGTGCAGCCAGCATGTGGGCTGCTGCCGCCGCCTCAGAGACCCCCGCTTCTCAGGAGACGCTGCGGAAGTTCCACGCCTGGGGCCAGGCCAGGGCGGAGGAGGCGGCGCGGAAGGCGCAGGCCGAGGAGGAGGCCGTCCGGGCGCAGGGCGGCGACACCTTCAAGCACCTTGCCCACCAGCGCCGTCGCCACCAGCTGGAGGCCCAGCGGCGGTGAGGCCCGCGAGCCCAGGCTCCGCGCCTGCTCCACCTTGGCCCCCGCCAGACCCCGACACGCACTCCCGTGCCCTCCACAGCCCTGCCTGCCCCTCCCCTCTGTCCCTCTCTTCCTTCCAGCCCCCGGCACCCCCCAGGAGCCGGCCGTTCCGGGCTGGTTTCTCAGGAGGAGCCCCGGGCTGCAGCTGGATCCCGGGGCGCTCAGGCCCAGCCTTCCCGGGCCTCCTTGGGAGCCTGGTGCCCCGGACATGGGCTTCATCAGTCCCGTGTCTAGTGGGTCCCTCCGGCTGCCTCTGCCTCTTTGGGGGCCGCCGTGGACTCGCCCATAACCCCAGCCTCTCCTTTGCTTTCTCGTCCCCCGGGAGGGTGGACTTCCCGAGATCCATACCCGAGAGCAGGGCGTCCCACAAGGCCGCCTCTCCCACCTCGCTCCGGCCCCTTCCCCACTTGGCACACGATGTTCTGGAAACTTCCATGTGAACCTCCTCCCAGTGCCCTCATCCTGGGGGCCTGTCCTTTTCTGTCACTGCTCAGGACCTGCCCAGGTGTGGCCTCCTGCCCTCTGGCGCCACTCAGCGTCTCCCACCGTCACACCTGTCTGCCCATCCACCTTGTCGGGGCTCCTGGGGCAGCCTCACCGACCTCACCTGTCCCCTGACGTGGCGCCTGGGAGGGGCCCAGTGAGGAGCGGCTGGAGGAATGAGTGACGGCCGCGATGCCCGATGCCCCTGCCTCACCGGGGCACCTCCACCCCCAGCCGGGAAGCGCGGGTGGCGGCACAGGCTGGCTCCTCCCTGCGGTAGCCGGTTCCGTCCTCTGCTCCCACCCCAGAGCCCTGCTGGGCTGCACCCGAGCCACCCTGGACCCCAGCAGCCGCCAGGGAGGCCCGGCTCTGCCCCTGACAAGCGCCCCCCACAGGGCCTTTGAGGAGGAGCAGAAGCTGCGCACGCGCGAGATCGTCAGCCGGATTTTGAAAGAGGAGGCCGGGGAGGAAAACCGGAGGAAGAACCCGCAGCAGGCCGTCCACACCGGCAAGCGGCGGACCCTGCGGGACAGGACCTGGCGCTACGTCTCCGACCTCGCCGAAGGGAAGCCCGTGGCCCAGAGCACCTGCGGCGCGCTGGTGAGCAGGGCCTGTCCCAGGGCACGCGGGCGGGAGGGTCCCCAGGGCTCGGTGTGCCGCGGCCTCACCCAGGGGAGCGTCCCCGGCACACCCACCGAGGCCGCGTTCGGCACAGCACACTGGCCCCGACGCAGCTCGGGGACGCTGAGGTGGGCACAGCTCCCCGGCCGGCCGGCAGCCTCCCTGTCCCTCACGGCCCTCGCTCAGCCACAGCCCCCCACTCAGCCCAGCACTCAGCCACTCACACAGCCCTCCTCTCTCTCTCTCTCTCTCTCTCTCTCTCACCAGCGGCCCCCTCGGTGCCGCTTGCCCTGTGCCAGCCTGTTGCTAGCCCCCCTTTCCCCGAGAGCTGGGACAGGAATGCGGGCCCCTTCCTGAGTCCGGGTGGGGCCAGCCCTGCCCTCGGGTGCCCCGGCCTGCAGGACAAGTCCCTGGCTGCAGCACCGCCCCCACCACCGCCCCCGTCGCACAGGGCCTTTGCACCCCCCACTCTCCCTGGATCCCCCACCCCCTGCACCGCTGCCCCCACCGCTCCCGCTGGTTCTGTTGAGGCCTCACTCCTTGTCCATGGCCCATGATGCACCCCACGGTGTCCCACAGCCCCGCTTCTCCCCACAGCCCCGCTTCTCCCACAGCACCACAGCCCCGCTTCTCCCCACAGCCCCGCTTCTCCCCACAGCCCAGCTTCTCCCCACAGCCCCGCTTCTCCCACAGCCCCGCTTCTCCCACAGCACCACAGCCCCGCTTCTCCCCACAGCCCAGCTTCTCCCACAGCCCCGCTTCTCCCCACAGCCCCGCTTCTCCCCCACAGCCCAGCTTCTCCCCCACAGCCCAGCTTCTCCCCACAGCCCCGCTTCTCCCCTACAGCCCAGCTTCTCCCCATAGCCCCGCTTCTCCCCCACGGCCCCACTTCTCCCCTACAGCCCAGCTTCTCCCACAGCCCAGCTTCTCCCCCACAACCCCCACTTCTCCCCCACAGCCCAGCTTTTCCCACAGCACCCACAGCCCAGCTTCTCCACCACAGTCCCGCTTCTCCCCCACAGCCCAGCTTCTCCACCACAGTCCCGCTTCTCCCCCACAGCCCCGCTTCTCCCCCACAGCCCAGCTTCTCCCCCACGGTCCCCACTTCTCCCCCACAGCCCAGCTTCTCTCCCACAGCCCTGCTTCTCTCACAGCCCAGCTTCTCCCCCACTGCCCAGCTCTTCGCCCACAGCCCAGCCTCTCCCCCACGGTCCCCACTTCTCCCCCACTTCTCCCCATGGCTCAGCTTCTCCCCACGGCCCAGCTTCTCCCCCACAGCCCCCTTCTGCAAGGCTGGCACAGAGCCAGAGCAGAGCAGGCCCACGCCCCACAGCCGCTGTTTCGTGGCAGTGAGAATGAGAGGCTGCGTGTGGGGCTGAGGACCGAGGGGGGCGCTGTGCGTGTCCGTTGGTTACTTCCCGGAAGCGAGAACACTTATGGGCTCTTTTTGAGTGTTATAAAACATTATATTTTAAGTAGAAAATGTTGTAAAACTGATTTCCATGTGAAGAATTAAAAATGCGAGAATGGGACGGGGGGGGGGTGCCACTGGGCTAGAGCCCTGTGGACTTGAGAGAGAGAGAGAGAGAGAATCTTCCATCCACTGGTTCACTCCCCAGATGGCCACAGCTGCGAGCAGGGCCTCCGCCCTCTGCCCGCGTCCCCTGCCCTCCACTCCTCCCTCCGCCCTCTGCCCTCCGTCCCCCGCCCTCCGCTCTGCCCCCCCGCCCCTGCCCTCCGCCCTCCAACCTCCACCCCCCACCCCCGTGTCGCCTCTGCAGGAGAGCGCTGCCGCGGCTCCCGAGCCTGCCTTGGTGAAGGCCACCTCCAGCGAGTCCGTGCAGGGGGAGCCTGGCACCACCAACCCGGAGGAGGAGACGCTGGCAGAGCCTGAGATCCCGGGGCTGTGGAAGGAGGACTCCAAGCCGTACCAGGTAGCGGCGGCGCCCGGGGGTCCTCACCCACCCTCGCCCGCTGCCGGCCCCTCCCCAGGCAGCTCTCCCTTGGGCACAGGGCCTCAGGGCGCCCTCTGGTGTGCGGCCAGGAGGACAGAGGGCCCCGGGGAGTGGCTCTGCGTCTCTGCTCAGGGCCAGGGAGAGGTAGACGAGCTCAGAGCCAGGGGCACTGCCCAAGAGACAAGCCCTCAGGGAGAGAGGAGGGCGTCCCTGCCCGCCTGGGTGTTTGCTGGGACTGACCAGGGCCGCGAACGAGACAGGCTGCCCAGCTCTGGCCCTGGCGGGGAGGCGCTGGGCACGAGGGGCCGCCCGTGCCAGCCCAGCAGGCTGCCCATGCGCCGAGAGCCAGCAAGGACGCCACCTGCCGTCCAGGCCCGGCACCAGTGCCGCCTGAGCGCCTTGCTCCGGGAAAGCACGCGGTGGCTTCGCCGTGGCTGGCGTCGCCGGCCGTGCGCCCATGCCGGCGGTGCGGCTTTATCTGGGCCGCTCCTCCGCTGGAGACTTCCGCAGAGCGCCTCAGGACTCTCACGTCCTGTTCTCAAATTGTGCCAGAGTACCTTCTCTACAGTTTTATTCGTTTGAAAACCAGACACAGGGAGAGCTCCCACCGCTGATTCACTCCCCAAAAGCCTCCAAAGCCCAGTCTGGGTCTCCCACGCGGTGGCAGGAACCCAGCACCCCGCCATCACCTGCTGCCTCCCAGGGAGCTCACCGGCAGGAAGCTGGATCACAGGCCGAGCCGGGACTCAAACCCGGAGCTCTGATACAGGACGCGGTGTCCAGGCGCCGTCCAGCAGAGGGCCCCCTGCCCGGGCACTCCCCCCCGCCCCGCCCTTCCCACCCAGGCTCTGAGCTTTGGCGTCACTTCACCGCCGCTGCGCTCGCCTGTGACGAGCCTGGGCCTCTGTCTCTGTGACCCCGAGGTGCCCAAGGAGGAGGTGGAACGGAAGCCCACGGGCGGGACCAAGATGGAGAAGGACATCCTGGCGCGCACGCTGCAGCGGCTGCGGGAGGGGCTGGTGCACAGGCAGGTGGTGTCGGGGCGCGAGTTCACGGGCCGCCCCTTCAACAGCAAGCCCGAGCTCATCCACTTCCAGGTGAGCCCTCCCCCGCGGCCCCGCCTCTGGCTGGTGAGCCCTCCCCCGCGGCCCCGCCTCTGGCTGGTGAGCCCTCCCCCGCCGCCCCGCCTCTGGCTGGTGAGCCCTCCCCCGCGGCCCCGCCTCTGGCTGGTGAGCCCTCCCCCGCGGCCCCGCCTCTGGCTGGTGAGCCCTCCCCCGCGGCCCCGCCTCTGGCTGGTGAGCCCTCCCCCGCGGCCCCGCCTCTGGCTTTGTGCCAGCTGTGGGGGACAGAGGAAGGGCAGACGTAGCCCCAAGGAGCGCCTCCCGGTTAGGGGGCTGCGGCCCTCAGCGCGTAGGAAGACAGGGAGCGCTGGGCGTCCTGGGACGGGGATGTGGCCAGGCCCCTGCCGATGAGCAGAGCCCACCCGCCCGTGAGGTGGCCCCTCAGCAGTCCAGCCCCCAGGACCTGAGGCCCAGGTCCAGGTCCCGCTGGCCACAACCGCCGGACCCAGCCAGGGGGACCATCTGGCAGCTCCTGGAACCTCACCCTGCCCTTGGTCCCTGGCCCCATTTCCCGAGCCCTTGGTCAGCCCCCAGACAGCGCTGGCACGTCCTGCCTCTGGGGGCCCCTCTCAGCTCTGGAAGTGGCCAGCCCAGCACCTCTCGGCCCCTGGTGCCCAGAGCTGCGGCTCCCACGGGCCCGGCCCCACCCGAAGCCGCTCATCATGACCCCCACTTCCCTAGGACTTCGATGTCGGCAAAGTGTACAAGAAGAAGATCACGCTGGTCAACGCCACCTACACCATCAACTACTGCCGGCTGCTGGGCGTGGAGGAGCAGCTGAGGGACTTCGTCCACATCGAGTGAGGGCCCGGGGCTGCCTGCCGCTCACAGGGCTGCCTGCGCAGCGGCGGCCCCGCTTTCTGGTCTGCTTTGGAGGGCGGCTCCTGTGGCTGTGTGAGGCGGTGGCCCCTCTGCCTGGGGGCCGAGTGCTGGCACACAGGTGTTGCCTGGCTGCTGTTTGAGCCTTGTTCGCGGCCCCGCGAGGCGCTGGGTCTTGGCTGGTTGCGAGGTTTGTCGTCTCCTCGCTGGCTCCCTGTCACACGTTCTTCTTTCCTGTTCTGCTCTTTCCCTCAATTTCTCAGGACAGGGCTGTTTAGGGAGACAGAGAGGCAGGCTGTGGGCACAGAGATGGGAAGGGGACTCGGTAGGAGACCGGCAGCTAAGAAACCCGGGCAGGCCATCTGCAGGCCGAGACCCCGGGAGGCCTCAGACCAGGGAAGCCGAGGGCGGGCCTCCTGGTCCAGGGCCGCTGGCAGGAGTCCTGGAGCCCTGCGGCCCAGGCGAGCAAGCAGCAAGTCCCAGATCAGAGCCAGACCAGGCGGCTTCTGCGTCTCTTCTCTCCGATCCCCGCCTGGCGCGCAGACTCGCACACTGGCCTTGCCTGGAGACAGCAGAAACAAGGCCTGCCCGGCCTCTAGGCGCTCCCCGCCCAGCCCAGCTGGTGCCTGGAGAGCCCGCGGCAGACGCCCCCTGGGGCCTGCTCTTCCTTCGTGGCCTGCCGGGCTCTGGGGGCAGTGTGGAGGCCCAGGGCGGTGGAAGACTCAGGGCAGGTGCCTGTGTCCGTGTGTGACCGGCCATCTCTGAAGCAGGGATCGCGGGGAACAGCAAGAGCAGAGTCCTCACTGTCCCTCACCGCCCAGCACCAGTGAGGCCCCGCCCCTCCCCCAAGGCCACTCCCGTGGGGCTGGGCCCCCCATGGCTGAGCTGACTCATGGGCACTCTTCCTGGGGCTGAGGTCAGCTGGAGGATCCCAGGCCCCTGCTGACCCCTGGGTCTCCGGACTTCCAGCTCCTGCAGAGGCAGGGAGCGCGCCATGCTGGCAAAGGCCCAGTCAAGGTCTGGTGCCATCTTCTGGTGCTGCTGCAGGCGTGGCCGCCCATGGCCCACTCCCTGTCCTGGCTGTGCTGCAGGCATGGCCGCCCGTGACCCACTCCCTCTCCTGGCCGTGTTGGAGTTGTGGCCGCCCATGGCCCACTCCCTGTCCTGGCCGTGCTGCAAGCGTGGCCACCTGTGGCCCACTCCCTGTCCTGGCCGTGTTGGAGTTGTGGCCGCCCATGGCTCACTCCCTGTCCTGGCCATGTTGGAGGCATGGCCGCCCGTGGCCCACTCGCTGTCCTGGCTGTGTTGGAGGCGTGGCCACCTGTGGCCCACTCCCTGTCCTGGCCGTGTTGGAGTTGTGGCCGCCCGTGGCCCACTCCCTGTGCTGGCCGTGTTGGAGGCATGGCTGCCCGTGGCCCACTCCCTGTCCTGGCCATGTTGGAGGCGTGGCCGCCCATGGCCCACTCCCTGTCCTGGCCGTGTTGGAGGCGTGGCTGCCCATGGCCCACTCCCTGTGCTGGCCGTGTTGGAGGCGTGGCCGCCCATGGCCCACTCCCTGTCCTGGCCGTGTTGGAGGCGTGGCTGCCCATGGCCCACTCCCTGTGCTGGCCGTGTTGGAGGCGTGGCTGCCCATGGCCCACTCCCTGTGCTGGCCATGCTGCAGGTGTGGCCGCCCGTGGCCCGCTTGCTCTAGTTATCTGTACAGTTTCTGGAAGATGGGTGAAGAGGCTTCTAAAAGGCCATGGAAATTGTAATTAAGAGGTAATACGGGTGGGTTTGTGGCCACGTTCTGTATCGGTGTCTGGGTTCAAGTCTCCGCTCTGACTCTTGATTCCAGCCTCCTGCCGAGGCACTCCCTGGGAGGCACGGGGGTACCCGGTAGCTGCGTCCCTGCCTATCACGTGGGAGGCCTCGATGGAGCTCCCCGCACTCCATGACTGCAGACGTTTGCGGCATGAAGCGGCCTATGGGAGGGCTCCTTCCGTCTCCCCCAGTCTCTGTCTCTTTGCCTCCCAAATCAGTAGGATGTTTTAAAAATTTTAAAGATAATGTGAGTTTCCCTTGAATGTCAGCTGCTATGTGCGTGTGTGTGGCCCTCGGTGTCTACACTGCTGTGTGTGTGTGTGTGTGTGTGTGTGGCCCTCGGTGTCTACACTGCTGTGTGTGTGTGGCCCTCGGTGTCTACACTGCTGTGTGTGCGGTGTGGCCCTCGGTGTCTACACTGCTGTGTGTGTGTGTGTGTGTGGCGCTCGGTGTCTACACTGCTGTGTGTGTGCGTGTGTGTGGCGCTCGGTGTCTACACTGCTGTGTGTGTGTGGTCCTCAGTGTCTACACTGCTGTGTGTGCGGTGTGGCCCTCGGTGTCTACACTGCTGTATGTGTGTGGCCCTCAGTGTCTACACTGCTGTGTGTGTGTGGTGTGACCTTCGGTGTCTACACTGCTGTGTGTGTGTGTGGCCCTCAGTGTCTACACTGCTGTGTGTGCAGTGTGGCCCTCGGTGTCTACACTGCTGTGTGTGTGTGGCCCTCGGTGTCTACACTGCTGTGTGTGTGTGTGGCCCTCGGTGTCTACACTGCTGTGTGTGCGGTGTGGCCCTCGGTGTCTACACTGCTGTATGTGTGTGGCCCTCAGTGTCTACACTGCTGTGTGTGTGTGGTGTGACCTTCGGTGTCTACACTGCTGTGTGTGTGTGTGGCCCTCAGTGTCTAACTGCTGTGTGTGTGTGTGGCCCTCGGTGTCTACACTGCTGTGTGTGTGTGTGGCCCTCGGTGTCTACACTGCTGTGTGTGTGTGTGGTCCTCAGTGTCTACACTGCTGTGTGTGTGTGTGTGGCCCTCGGTGTCTACACTGCTGTGTGTGCAGTGTGGCCCTCGGTGTCTACACTGCTGTGTGTGCAGTGTGGCCCTCAGTGTCTACACTGCTGTGTGTGTGTGGCCCTCGGTGTCTACACTGCTGTGTGTGTGTGGCCCTCGGTGTCTACACTGCTGTGTGTGCGGTGTGGCCCTCGGTGTCTACACTGCTGTGTGTGCGGTGTGGCCCTCGGTGTCTACACTGCTGTATGTGTGTGGCCCTCAGTGTCTACACTGCTGTGTGTGTGTGGTGTGACCTTCGGTGTCTACACTGCTGTGTGTGTGTGTGGCCCTCAGTGTCTAACTGCTGTGTGTGTGTGTGGCCCTCGGTGTCTACACTGCTGTGTGTGTGTGTGGCCCTCGGTGTCTACACTGCTGTGTGTGTGTGTGGTCCTCAGTGTCTACACTGCTGTGTGTGTGTGTGTGGCCCTCGGTGTCTACACTGCTGTGTGTGCGGTGTGGCCCTCGGTGTCTACACTGCTGTGTGTGCAGTGTGGCCCTCGGTGTCTACACTGCTGTGTGTGCAGTGTGGCCCTCGGTGTCTACACTGCTGTGTGTGTGTGGCCCTCGGTGTCTACACTGCTGTGTGTGTGTGTGTGGCCCTTGGTGTCTACACTGCTGTGTGTGTGTGTGGCCCTCGGTTTCTACACTGCTGTGTGTGTGTGTGGCCCTCAGTGTCTACACTGCTGTGTGTGTGGCGCTCGGTGTCTACCCTGCTGTGTGTGTGTGTGTGTGTGGCGCTCGGTGTCTACACTGCTGTGTGTGTGTGTGTGTGGCCCTCGGTGTCTACACTGCTGTGTGTGTGTGTGTGGCCCTCGGTGTCTACACTGCTGTGTGTGCGGTGTGGCCCTCGGTGTCTACACTGCTGTGTGTGCGGTGTGGCCCTCGGTGTCTACACTGCTGTGTGTGTGTGTGTGTGGCCCTCGGTGTCTACACTGCTGTGTGTGTGTGTGTGTGTGGCCCTCAGTGTCTACACTGCTGTGTGTGTGTGGCCCTCGGTGTCTACACTGCTGTGTGTGTGGTGTGGCCCTCGGTGTCTACACTGCTGTGTGTGCGGTGTGGCCCTCGGTGTCTACACTGCTGTGTGTGCGGTGTGGCCCTCGGTGTCTACACTGCTGTGTGTGTGTGTGTGTGGCCCTCGGTGTCTACACTGCTGTGTGTGTGTGTGTGTGTGGCCCTCAGTGTCTACACTGCTGTGTGTGTGGCGCTCGGTGTCTACCCTGCTGTGTGTGTGTGTGTGTGTGGCGCTCGGTGTCTACACTGCTGTGTGTGTGTGTGTGTGGCCCTCGGTGTCTACACTGCTGTGTGTGTGTGTGTGGCCCTCGGTGTCTACACTGCTGTGTGTGCGGTGTGGCCCTCGGTGTCTACACTGCTGTGTGTGCGGTGTGGCCCTCGGTGTCTACACTGCTGTGTGTGTGTGTGTGTGGCCCTCGGTGTCTACACTGCTGTGTGTGTGTGTGTGTGTGGCCCTCAGTGTCTACACTGCTGTGTGTGTGTGGCCCTCGGTGTCTACACTGCTGTGTGTGTGGTGTGGCCCTCGGTGTCTACACTGCTGTGTGTGCGGTGTGGCCCTCGGTGTCTACACTGCTGTGTGTGCGGTGTGGCCCTCGGTGTCTACACTGCTGTGTGTGTGTGTGTGTGGCCCTCGGTGTCTACACTGCTGTGTGTGTGTGTGTGTGTGGCCCTCAGTGTCTACACTGCTGTGTGTGTGTGGCCCTCGGTGTCTACACTGCTGTGTGTGTGGTGTGGCCCTCGGTGTCTACACTGCTGTGTGTGTGTGGTGTGGCCCTCGGTGTCTACACTGCTGTGTGTGTGTGTGTGTGGCCCTCGGTGTCTACACTGCTGTGTGTGTGTGTGGCCCTCGGTGTCTACACTGCTGAGTGTGCGGTGTGGGCTGGTTTTCATAACTCTGTGCTGTCGATCTGGAGACGGATCTTGTACAGTCTTGGTTTCTCAGCCTCCGCCCCCGTTCTCGGGCTGTGCCCCCAGCCCCTCCGCCCCTCCGGCTGAGCCCTCTGCTCTGCCCTCCACCCGACACCGACCGTGACCTTCCTCTGTGTCCCCTGGCGTGCTCTCCGGGGCCACTTTAGCCGCGGGCATCGGCCCCTGAGGGCTCCGAGTCAGCTCGGCTGCCGTATGTCTCATTTCTGAACACCTGAGTCCGGACAGCAGGGCCTCCGCCCGGCCGTCCCAGCGTCTGGCCTTTGTGGGCGGCGTGCGTCCCCGACTTCTCGCTCCCGCCGGTGCCCTGGGACGTTGCTGGCTGGGGGCAGCTTCCGACGTCATCTGTTCGCTGTGCCTGTCTGAACCACGCCCGAGAGGCCATGTCCACCTTGCAGACACGGGCTCCGAGTTGGGAATTCCCTGGGGAGATGCCGTCGGCCCCTCCGGTCCCCGTGTGCAGTCGGGCTGCTTTTCTGGGTCTCTCCCAAGCAGGGCTCGGGCCCTGTGGCTCTCAGTTCCCCTCGCTCCTGTGCTCCTGCCCGGGGCCCCACCTCCTGACCCCGAGCCTGGCGTGTGCCCGGGCCTCTGCTGCCCCACCTCACGCCGACACCCCCAGAGCTGCCCCCGCAGACCTGCCGCGTCTGTTCCCTCCGTCACTCGCTCTTTCTCGGCAGCCAGCCTGGTGTCACTCGGGCATCTCTGTCCTGGCCCCGGGGGCAGCCGGGAGCTCAGCAGAAGCAGAGGGCACCTCGGGGTGGCCACGGGCAGGGGCGTGTGCCCAGGACAGACGGAGGGAGGGAGCCCCACGGGCCTGGCAGGCCACCGTGCAGGGTGGTGAGCCACCTCCCCCCTTACCTGCAGCTTCGACCCCCCGGGCCCCATGTCGGCTGGGATGTCCTGTGAGGTGTACGTCACCTTCAAGCCCATGGTGAGTCTCGGCTTCCTGTCGGGGGGGGCCTGTCGGCAGGTGTAGGCAGCCCCTGGCTCACTGGAGATGAGTGCAGCTCCTCATCCTGCCACACTCAGGGCCCACCAGGGTCTAGAATGTTCCAGCAGGCCCTGCCCGCACAGGCCCCCACCCCGGGCCCCGCCCTGGCGAGCAGAGGCTATGGCGGCTGGGGGGGGGGGGTGTTTCTCTTCTCTTCTCTTTTTAGATAAATAAGGATCTGGAAGGAAATGTCTCGTTTCTGGCTCAGACGGGCGGATTTTCTGTCCCACTGAAATGTTCCACCAAGAAATGCTCCGTGAGTCCCCTCGGCCGCTCTGCCCTCCCCCCGCAGCCGGGCCCCCGAGCCTTCCCGTCAGAGAGGGGCCCAGGGCTGTAGGAGAAACCGCCTGGGGCAGCCGCAGAGGGCAGCCTGCCTCCGACCCCATGGCCAGAGGGCCGCCCAGGAAGCAGCTATGCGGTGGAACCGCCCGGGAGCGGGCGTCCTGCCGGCCAGGCTCCTCGCCCTGGCAGCCCCCGGCCCCACGTTCTCATCACCCCAGACCGGGAGTGTGACCGGTGTGGCCACAGACAGAGTCCTCTGCCGGCCCAGCAGCTTGTGCCGGGGGCGGGGCCAGGCCGTGGGTGCAGGTCCCGAGGCCCGCCCTCCCCAGCTGACCCTCGAGCCCTCCGCAGGTGTCCCTGGACAAGGAGCTCATCGACTTTGGCAGCTACTTGGTGGGTGAGACTGGGACCAGGACGCTCACGCTGACCAACGTCGGGGGCCTGGGCGCCAGGTTCCAGTTACTTCCGGCCTCCGAGTACGACGAGCCGGAGGATTCGCAGTCTGGGCGCAGAACAGTGAGTTGGGGCCGCGTGCGCGGGGGCAAGTGGCTGTTAGCAAGCGCCCCGGCTGCGCGTGTGCCCCGCGTGTGTGCTCGTGTGTGCCTGAGCGGGTGCCCTGCATGTGTGCCCTGAGCGTGTGCCCTGCGTGTGTGTGCTGAGCATGTTTCCTGCGTGTGTGTGCCCTGAGCGTGTGCCCTACATGTGTGCCCTGAGGGTGTGCCCTACATGTGCCCTGAGCGTGTGCCCTGAGTGTGTGCCCTGAGTGTGTGTGTGCTGAGCGTGTGCCCTACATGTGTGCCTGAGCGTGTGCCCTATATGCGTGTGTGCCCTGAGCATGTGCCTGAGCGTGTGCCCTGAGCGTGTGTGCTCGTGTGTGCCTGAGCATGTGCCCTGCATGTGTGTGCTGAGCATGTGCCCTGCGTGTGTGTGCTGAGCATGTGCCCTGCGTGTGTGTGCTGAGCGTGTGCCCTACATGTGTGCCTTAGCGTGTGCCCTACATGTGTGTGTGCCCTGAGCATGTGCCTGAGCGTGTGCCCTGCGTGTGTGTGCTGAGCATGTGTCCTACATGTGTGCCCTGAGCGTGTGTGCTCGTGTGTGCCTGAGCATGTGCCCTGCGTGTGTGCTCGTGTGTGCCTGAGCGTGTGTCATGAATGTGTGTGTGCTGAGCATGTGCCCTGAGCGTGTTTCCTACATGTGTGCCCTGAGGGTGTGCCCGGCGTGTGTGCCTGAGTGTGTGCCCTGAGCATGTGTGCTCGTGTGTGCCTGAGCATGTGCCCTGCGTGTGTGTGCTGAGCGTGTGCCCTACATGTGTGCCTGAGCGTGTGCCCTACATGTGTGTGCCCTGAGCATGTGCCTGAGCATGTGCCCGAGCGTGTGCCTGAGTGTGTGCCTGAGTGTGTGCCCTGCATGTGTGTGCTGAGTGTGTGCCCTACATGTGTTCCTGAGTGTGTGCCCTGAGCGTGTGCCCTGAGTGTGTGTCCTGAGCGTGTGCCCTGAGCGTGTGCCTGAGTGTGTTCCCTGAGCGTGTGCCTGAGCGTGTGCCTGAGTGTGTGCCCTACATGTGTGCCTTAGCATGTGCCCTACATGTGTGCCTGAGTGTGTGCCCTGAGCGTGTGCCCTGAGTGTGTGCCTGAGTGTGTGCCCTGAGCGTGTGCCCTGAGCGTGTGCCCTGAGCATGTGCCCTACATGTGTGCCTTAGCGTGTGCCCTACATGTGTGCCTGAGCGTGTGCCCTGAGTGTGTGCCCTGAGCGTGTGCCCTGAGCATGTGTCCTACATGTGTGCCTTAGCGTGTGCCCTACATGTGTGCCTGAGCGTGTGCCTGAGCATGTGCCCTGAGCGTGTGCCCAGCGTGTGTGCCTAAGTGTGTGCCCTGAGCGTGTGCCTGAGTGTGTTCCCTGAGCGTGTGCCCTACATGTGTGCCTTAGCGTGTGCCCTACATGTGTGTGTGCCCTGAGCATGTGCCTGAGCGTGTGCCTGAGCGTGTGCCCTGAGTGTGTGCCTGAGCGTGTGCCTGAGCGTGTGCCTGAGTGTGTGCCCTGAGCGTGTGTGTCCTGAGCGTGTGTGTCCTGAGCGTGTGTGCCCTGAGCATGTGCCCGGCGTGTGTGCCCTGAGCGTGTGCCTGGCATGTGTGCCTGAACGTGTGCCCGGCGTGTGTTCCTGAGTGTGTTCCTGAGCATGTGCCCGGCCTGTGTGCCCGGCCTGTGTGCCCTGCGTGTGTGCCTGGCGTGTGTGCCCTGCGTGTGTGCCCTGAGCGTGTGCCCTGAGCGTGTGCCCGGCGTGTGTTCCTGAGTGTGTTCCTGAGCGTGTGCCCTGAGTGTGTTCCTGAGCGTGTGCCCTGA
>NC_091438.1:164204182-164456403 GCF_964237555.1 Oryctolagus cuniculus
AGGAAGGAGAGGAAGGAAAGGAGGGAGAGAGGGAGGTGAGGGAGAGGAGGGAGGTGAGGAGAGGAGGGAGGTGAGGGAGAGGAGGGAGGTGAGGGAGTGGAGGGAGGTGAGGGAGAGGAGGGAGAGGAGGGAGGTGAGGGAGAGGAGGGAGAGGAGGGAGAGGAGGGAGGTGAGGGAGAGGAGGGAGAGGAGGGAGAGGAGGGAGGTGAGGGAGAGGAGGGAGAGGAGGGAGGTGAGGGAGAGGAGGGAGAGGAGGGAGGTGAGGGAGAGGAGGGAGAGGAGGGAGAGTAAGGGCTCCCTGGCTGCACCAGGGGCGGGGCTCTGGGACTGTCAGGGGAGGGGCTATCAGGTACAGGAACTCCAGGCAGCCTGGGACCCCCCTGTGCCTGGGACCCCCTGTGCCTGGGACCCCCCTGTGCCTGGGACCCCCTGTGCCTGGGACCCCCTGTGCCTGGGACCCCCCTGTGCCTGGGACCCCCCTGTGCCTGGGGACCTCCCTGTGCCTGGGACCCCCTGTGCCTGGGACCCCCTGTGCCTGGGACCTCCCTGTGCCTGGGACCCCCTGTGCCTGGGACCCCCTGTGCTTCCTCTGGCAGATCAACGTCCTGCAGGCCAAGAAGAAGTTTGAGATTCTGGATTCTGTGAGTGCTGTGCGGAGGTCCTGAGTCCCCGTGTGAGGCCAGCGCTGGCCTACGGTCCCCTCCCCAGAGGCTGTCCCCCCACTGTCCCCTCCCCCAGAGCCTGTCCCACCCACTGTCCCCTCCCCCAGAGCCTGTCCCCCCCAGAGGCTGTCCCCTCCACTCCACTGTCCCCTCCCCCAGAGCCTGTCCCCCCTACTGTCCCCTCCCCCAGAGGCTGTCCCCCCACTGTCCCCTCCCCAGAGCCTATCCCCACTGTCCCCTCCCCCTCCACTCTCCCCTCCCCCAGATGCTGTCCCCCACTGTCCCCTCCCCCAGAGCCTGTCCCCCACTGTCCCCTCCCCCCTCCACTGTCCCCTCCCCCAGAGCCTGTCCCCCACTGTCCCCTCCCCCCTCCACTGTCCCCTCCCCCAGATGCTGTCCCCTCACTGTCCGCCCACTGTCCCCCCAGATGCTGTCCTTTATGCACGCCCAGCACAGCTTCTTTGGCCAGGGCTACAGCCTCCTCCAGCAGCTGGACCCCTACATGAAGAAGCTGGCCGCCGAGGTGGGCCTGGGGGAGGGGTGGGGCCTGGCTAGGGTCACGGGGAGGGGCCCCGGCACGCCTGACGTCCCCCCAACAGCTGGACCAGCTGGTGATCGACTCTGCTGTGGAGAAGCGCGAGATGGAACGCAAGCACGCCGCCATCCAGCAGCGGGTGAGCCCCGCCCCCGCCCCCGCCCCCGCCCCCCGCTGAGTGTGTGCTCGGAGGAGGGGCCGCCAGCCTCACCCCCGTGCGCTGGAGGGGCCCCCACGGTCTCGCTTGCTCACTCCTCCGGGGCTCTGTGCACCGGGCCCCCACCCAGGGCGAGGGCGGCTGCAGGTGGGAGGAGCGGCTATTTTGGGACCAGAGAGCCAGCATCCCTGTGGGGCTGGGGGCAGGGCTGTCACTCACTCCACTCACTCGCTGTCTCCCCTCCCCCCGCTGGCGCCTGCCCTGGCCCCTCAGACGCTGCTGCAGGTGAGTAGGCGGCCTCCGTGAGAGGGGTGGGGGCTGGGGGGGGACCAGGCAGGGCCTCTGCGCCACCACCCACTTCAGCACCAAGGACACCTCCCAGCCTCCCACCGTCTGCTCCCTAAGGGGCTCTGGTCCTGTCCCACACGGCCCCCCCGGGAGTGGCAGCAGCTGTCCCTCCCTGCCCCCGCTCAGCCTGCAGAGCAGGTGGCCAGGCCTCCCTCTGCGCTGCCCAGCAGCAGAACACAGGCCTCTCAGGGCCGCAGGCACCCTGAAAGGGCCTGTGTCAGGCGCCCGGAGCGGGCACTCGGGTGGGAGGGGCTGCTTCCTTCCTGATGGCCCTGCGAGGCCAGGGTGGGGGTGGCTGGAGCCCAGCTGTGACCGCGGTGGGGGCTGTGGGAGCCGGGCGTCTCCTGCCCAGCACGGGGCCGGGGCCAGCCTCACAGGGGGCGCTCACGGGCCGGCTGCGTCCCAGGACTTCTCCTACGAGGAGTCCAAAGTGGAGTTTGACGTGGACGCACCCAGCGGCGTGGTCATGGAGGGCTACCTCTTCAAGAGGGCCAGCAACGCCTTCAAGACGTGGAATCGGTGAGGAGCCTCCCTAGGTGGCGGCCGGGCAGTGTGGATGAAAGCCAGCCCCGCCTGACCCAGCTCTGTGCCCACCCACCCTGCCCAGGCGCTGGTTCTCCATTCAGAACAGCCAGCTGGTCTACCAGAAGAGACTCAAGGTGTGCAGCCAGCGGGTGCTGCCTGGGCAAGGGTGGGCGTGTCGGGGAGAGGGTGGGCGTGTCAGGCCATGCATGGGCACGTTGGGGTGAGGGTGGGCGCGTCGGGGCTGTGGGTGGGCACGTCGGGGCTGTGGGTGGGCACGTCGGGCTGAGGGTGGGCGTGTTGGGCCAAGGGTGGGCATGTCAGGCCATGCATGTGCACGTCGGGGTGAGGGTGGGCGTGTCGGGGCTGTGGGTGGGCACATCGGGCTGAGGGTGGGCGTCTTGGGCCAAGGGTGGGCGTGTCAGGCCATGCATGTGCACGTCGGGGTGAGGGTGGGCGTGTCAGGCCATGCATGTGCACGTCGGGGTGAGGGTGGGCATGTCGGGCCATGCATGGGCACGTCGGGGCTGAGGGTGGGCACGTTGGGGCTGTGGGTGGGCGTGTCGGGGAGAGGGTGGGCGTGTCGGGGAGAGGGTGGGCGTGTCGGGGCTGTGGTGAGCGTGTCGGGGTGAGGGTGGGCGTGTCGGGGTGAGGGTGGGCGTGTCGGGGTGAGGGTGGGCGTGTCGGGGCTGTGGGTGAGCATGTCGGGGTGTGGGTGGGCGTGTCGGGGTGAGGGCACGTCGGGCTGAGGGTGGGCGTGTCGGGGCTGTGGGTGGGCGTGTCGGGGAGAGGGTGGGTGCATCGGGGCCACAGGCAGGTGGGTGTATGAGGCCGTGCGTGGGCGTGTGGGGTGAGGGTGGGTGTGGGGCGCCGAGGGTGGGTGTGTCAGGCCTGCGTGGGCGTGTCCGGGCTGGGGACTCTGACGAGAGTGGACAGCTGGAAGCCTCTTGCAGTCGGGGCCGCGGTGGGGCTGAGCTGTGGGGCGCCATGGTGCCGCCCGCAGGACGCGTTGACCGTGGTGGTGGACGACCTCCGCCTGTGCTCCGTGAAGCCATGTGAGGACATGGAGCGCAGGTTCTGCTTCGAGGTGGTGTCGCCCGCCAAGTGAGGAGGCCCAGCCCGGGGCGGGGCGGGGGAGCCGCTGCCCGCCCGCGCTGACCGCGCCCTCCTCCTAGGAGCTGCATGCTGCAGGCCGACTCTGAGAAGCTGCGCCAGGCCTGGGTTCAAGCCGTGCAGGCCAGCATCGCCTCTGCCTACCGCGAGAGCCCGGACAGCTGCTACAGTGAGGTGTGCCCCGCACGGCACGCGTGTGCTGCGGCGGGACAGCTCCTGCAGACTGCGTCCGCGTGTACATGTGGTGCTTGCGTGTCCCCGTGTGTGCGTGCAACATGTACACGTGAGCATCCTGTGTCCAGGCAGTGCTTCTTGCACAGGCTCACGCGCACGTGTGTGTGGCATTTGCAGGTGTGCGCACATGCGTGTGTGCAGTATTTGGGAGTATGCAACATGCGTGTGCGTGCATGTGCACGTGCAGTTTGCGTGTGTGAACATCACGTGTGCAGTATTTGGGAGTGTGTACGTGTCGTGAGTGTGCATGAGGGAGCCTGCTGGAGCCCCACAGGACCAAGTGGCCCCTCCGTGTCCCCGCAGAGGCTGGACCGCACAGCGTCCCCGTCCACCAGCAGCATCGACTCGGCCACGGACTCCCGGGAGCGCAGCGCCAAGGGCGAGAGCGCGCTGCAGCGCGTGCAGAGTGCGGCGGGGAACGGCCAGTGCGGCGACTGCGGCCAGCCGGACCCCCGCTGGGCCAGCATCAACCTGGGCGTCCTGCTCTGCATCGAGTGCTCGGGCATCCACAGGTGGGGTCCCCGCCTGGGGCTGGGGGGGCAAGCCGCACCCGCTCACCCTGGCTCAGCCCCTCCCCTGCCGTCCAGGAGCCTGGGCGTCCACTGCTCCAAGGTGCGGTCCCTGACGCTGGACTCGTGGGAGCCCGAGCTGCTGAAGGTGGGTGTGGGCTCTGCAAGGCGCTGGGCCCGCAGGGGGGGTGCGGTGGGGCGGGTGGAGGCTGCGCAGTGAGCTCGGGCTGACCCCGGCACGTCCCTCTGCCACCAGCTCATGTGTGAGCTCGGAAACAGCGTGGTGAACCAGATCTACGAGGCCCAGTGTGAGGGCCTGGGCAGCAGGAAGCCCACGGCCAGCAGCTCCAGGTGAGCGGGCGCGGCCTGCCCGGCCGGGGGAGCCCCGGTGCAGGAGCGCGGCTCATGTCTGCCCCTGGTCCAGGCAGGACAAGGAGGCGTGGATCAAGGACAAGTACGTGGAGAAGAAGTTCCTGCGGAAGCTGCCCACCGCCCCAGCCCGGGAGGCCCCCCGGCGCTGGCGCGCGCAGAAACAGCGGCGCCCCGCCCATTCGCCCCACGCCCCCGCCACTCGCCGCAAGGGTCGGCTGGAGCCGGTGCCGCCCTCCGTGGCCGCTCTGTCCTCAGGTGCGGGGGCTGCCAGCGGGGCCACCCCCAGCTCAGGCCGCAGGGCGCCGGCCCCTGGGCTCAGCTTGCGCTCTGCACCCCGCCCCGCCCTGCAGCCGCCGCTCTGGAGCGCAGGTTCCGCCGGGACTCCCTCTTCTGCCCGGACGAGCTGGACTCTCTGTTCTCCTACTTCGACGCAGGGGCCGCTGGGGCTGGGCCGCGCAGTAAGTGCGCCGGGGCCCTCCAGCCCCGCCAGGGGAGCCGAGCAGGGGCCAGGGGAGGCTTGCCCTGCCCTGCGGGCGGCCACTGCAAGGGCAGGTGCTCCACGCCCGAGGGCCTGGGCTGAGACAGGGCATCCCCGGGGGTGGGGCTGGGGGGCCGACTGGAGGGCTGGTGCGGCGGACGCTAGGGTGGCACCCTGTGGGCACAGGGAAGTGATGTGTGCTGGTGCGGGGGTGAGCAGGGCTGGGGGTGGTGAGGGTGTGGGCAGCAGAGGGCGCTGGGGGGGAGGGTGTGGGCAGCAGAGGGCGCTGGGGGGGTGGGGTTGGGCAGCAGAGGACGCTGGGGGGTGGGGGTTGGGCAGCAGAGGGCGCTGGGGGGAGGGTGTGGGCAGCAGAGGGCGCTGGGGGAAGGGTGTGGGCAGCAGAGGGCGCTGGGGGGGTGAGGGTGTGGGCAGCAGAGGGCGCTGGGGGGTGGGGGTTGGGCAGCAGAGGGCGCTGGGGAGTGGGGGTTGGGCAGTAGAGGGCGTTGGGGGGTGAGGGTGTGGGCAGCAGAGGGCGCTGGGGGGTGGGGGTTGGGCAGCAGAGGGCGCTGGGGGGGAGGGTGTGGGCAGCAGAGGGTGCTGGGGGGAGGGTGTGGGCAGCAGAGGGCGCTGGGGGGAGGGTGTGGGCAGTAGAGGGCGCTGGGGGGTGAGGGTGTGGGCAGCAGAGGGCGCTGGGGGGTGGGGGTTGGGCAGCAGAGGGCGCTGGGGGGGAGGGTGTGGGCAGCAGAGGGTGCTGGGGGGAGGGTGTGGGCAGCAGAGGGCGCTGGGGGGGTGAGGGTGTGGGCAGCAGAGGGCGCTGGGGGGAGGGTGTGGGCAGCAGAGGGCGCTGGGGGGGAGGGTGTGGGCAGCAGAGGGCGCTGGGGGGTGGGGGTTGGGCAGCAGAGGGTGCTGGCGGGGGTGGGGTTGGACAGCAGAGGGCGCTGGGGGGGAGGGTGTGGGCAGCAGAGGGCGCTGGGGGGTGGGAGTGTGGGCAGCAGAGGGCGCTGGGGGGGTGGGGGTGTGGGCAGCAGAGGGCGCTGGGGGGTGGGGGTTGGGCAGTAGAGGGCGCTGGGGGGTGGGGGTTGGGCAGTAGAGGGTGCTGGGGGGTGAGGGTGTGGGCAGCAGAGGGCGCTGGGGGGTGGGGGTTGGGCAGCAGAGGGCGCTGGGGGGGAGGGTGTGGGCAGCAGAGGGTGCTGGGGGGAGGGTGTGGGCAGCAGAGGGCGCTGGGGGGGTGAGGGTGTGGGCAGCAGAGGGCGCTGGGGGGAGGGTGTGGGCAGCAGAGGGCGCTGGGGGGTGAGGGTGTGGGCAGCAGAGGGCGCTGGGGTGTGGGGGTTGGGCAGTAGAGGGCGCTGGGGGGTGGGGGTTGGGCAGTAGAGGGCGCTGGGGGGTGAGGGTGTGGGCAGCAGAGGGCGCTGGGGGGTGGGGGTTGGGCAGCAGAGGGCGCTGGGGGGAGGGTGTGGGCAGCAGAGGGCGCTGGGGGGGAGGGTGTGGGCAGCAGAGGGCGCTGGGGGGGAGGGTGTGGGCAGCAGAGGGCGCTGGGGGGTGGGGGTTGGGCAGCAGAGGGTGCTGGCGGGGGTGGGGTTGGACAGCAGAGGGCGCTGGGGGGGAGGGTGTGGGCAGCAGAGGGCGCTGGGGGGTGGGAGTGTGGGCAGCAGAGGGCGCTGGGGGGGTGGGGGTTGGGCAGCAGAGGGCGCTGGGGGGGAGGGTGTGGGCAGCAGAGGGCGCTGGGGGGTGGGGCTGTGGGCAGCAGAGGGCGCTGGCGGGGAGGGTGTGGGCAGCAGAGGGCGCTGGGGTGGTGGGGGTGTGGGCAGCAGAGGGCGCTGGGGGGTGAGGGTGTGGGCAGCAGAGGGCGCTGGCGGGGAGGGTGTGGGCAGCAGAGGGCGCTGGCGGGGAGGGTGTGGGCAGCAGAGGGCGCTGGGGTGGTGGGGCTGTGGGCAGCAGAGGGCGCTGGGGGGTGAGGGTGTGGGCAGCAGAGGGCGCTGGGGGGTGAGGGTGTGGGCCGCAGAGGGCGCTGGCGGCCCTAGGCTGGGTCCCTCTCAGAGCTCCTGCCTTGCTTGGGTTTCAGAGACCCCAGGGCAGGTGGCCTCCCTGCTGACTGGGGAGGGGTGGGCTTCCCGAGGCCTGTGCTGGGGTGGGCTGGTGGCTCCCTGGAGCTGCCCCTTGGTTTCCTCTGCTGTCCTCACAGCCGGCGGGGCTCCCTGTGCCACTTGGTGGGTGCGTCCCCCAAGGGGCAGTTGGACGCCCTCCGCCCAGGCCTCCCTCTCTGCTGCCCTAGGTCTGAGCAGCGACAGCGGCCTGGGGGGCAGTTCGGACGGCAGCTCCGACGTGCTGGCCTTCGGCGCGGGCTCCACAGTGGACAGCGTCACAGAGGAGGGTGGGTGTCCCCTCTTCACCTCGCCGCAGACCCTCCACAGCCCCCGCCACCCCCTGACCGGTGCGTCCCCCCCCCCCCCAGAGGGTGCGGAGTCCGAGGAGTCCAGTGGCGAGGTGGACGGTGACGCCGAGGCCGAGGCCTGGGGCCTGACGGACGTGCGCGAGCTGCACCCGGGGCTGCTGGCGAACCGCGCGGCTCGCACCCGGGACCTCCCCGCGCTGGCCGCGGCGCTGGCCCAAGGGGCAGAGGTCAACTGGGCGGATGCAGAGGACGAGGGCAGGACGCCGCTGGTGCAGGCCGTGCTGGGGGTGAGCGCGCCCGCCCGTCCCGGCCGGGGCCCCGGGGCTGGGGTTGGGGTGCAGTGGCCCTGCCTGAGCGTCGGGCTCCGCAGGGCTCTCTGATCATCTGCGAATTCCTCCTGCAAAACGGAGCGGACGTGAACCAAAGAGACAGCCGGGGCCGGGCGCCCCTGCACCACGCCACGCTCCTGGGCCGAACGGGGTGAGTGCCCCCCCCCCCCGCCGCCGCCCCGCGGCCGGGGGACCGACCATCGTGCCCCGCCCGCCCTGCGCCCCATCCATCCCGCCCCACGCCGCCTCGCACCCAGTCCTGCCCGCCCTGCACCGCCCATCCCTGCCCGCACACCCCGACGCGCCCTTCGCCCCCAGCCACGTCTGCCTGTTCCTGAAGCGGGGCGCGGACCAGCACGCCCTGGACCACGAGCAGCAGGACCCGCTGAGCATCGCGGTGCAGGCAGCCAACGCCGACATCGTCACGCTGTGAGCGCGGGGGCGGGCAGGCGGGCGGGCGGGCGGCGGGACGGGGCGGGGCGGGGCGGGGCGGGGCGGGGCCTGCGGCCTCACACTGCGCCCCTCCCCCTGCCCCAGGCTCCGTCTGGCGCGCATGGCAGAGGAGATGCGGGAGGCTGAGGCGCCCCCGGGCCAGCCGGGCCCCCTGGCGGGCAGCAGCCCCACGGAGCTCCAGTACCGCAGGTGCATCCAGGAATTCATCGTTCTGCACTTGGGGGAGAGCTAGGGCGGCCGGGGACTCCCATGGCCCCTGGCCGGCAGTGGGGGGCTCTGCCTGCCTGCTTTTCCCGTCTTGCACTGCCCCGACCCCAGGGGCGGGAGAGGGACCCTGGCCCTGAGCCTTCCGAAGCCCCGGGGTCCCCCAGCTGGTGCTGTGTCGTCTGGTGCCCCCCACCCGCCCTGGGGGCCTTCTGTCCTCAGGTGACCCCTCCTCCTGCGAACTGGGTTGCTCTAGTCACAAACCACTCACAGCGGTGTGGCCTTGCGCCCACCTGCCCTGCCTGCTGGGTCTCCTCCGGCCCCTCCAGAGGCCCCTCGTGTAGGCCTGGGCTGGTGGCTGGCCGCCAGCAAGCCAGGGGCAGGAGGCAGCCCATCGGGGACCCAGCCCCAGGACCTCACTGAGTGACCCCAGCACGGGCAGGACGCTGGCGTCCCGAGGGCCCGGGGCTGGCTGCCCAGGACTGGTGCCGGGCAGCCCCACACCTATGCCTGCCTCCTCCTCGCCCACTGCCCGCCCACAGCCCCCGGGTGCCGCCCGCCCGGGACGACGCTCTGTTACAGGCCGGCCGGGTTTTCTACAAAGACCTCCTTCTGACTTAGTCTTGCGTCTTTTCTCTGTGGGCCCCTGAGGGCCCCCGGACGCTGGCCCTGCCTGCCACAGGTCGGGGGCGGGCTGCCGTTCCGCCTCCGCCCTGGGCTGGGCCTTTGCTCACCATGCGGGACCACCGATGCCTTCACTTTCCTGCCTCCTGAAAGGAGCTCTGCCCAGCCACGGCCCTTGGTCAGGCCAAGGCCCATCAGCTGGTCACTATGCAAATGCTGCCCAGAGAGACGCCATGGGCTGCCAGGTGGGCGCTAGGCCAGGCCCCAGCTCCTGGCCTGCTGGCTGTAGCCTCGAAGAGCAGAGTCGACGCCCCCTCCCTGCCTGAGCTCCACCCCCTCGCACCCTGCTTGGCCCTGGGCTGGCTGGCGATCCCTCCCCCTGCCGGTCACCCACCGTCAATAAACCTGTGCCACTTGCACCCCGCCTGCTCACTGGACCACCTGCTCTGCTGACCGCAGCTCCGCACGGAGGGCGTCGCGCTCTGGGTCCCCTGCCTGCCCCAAGGGCAGCCCTGAGTGGGGGCCGAGGCGCTGCCCCGACTCTGGGACACATGGCGGGAGCCTGGGGCTGCTTTGGCGAAATCTTGTTCCTGACACCCTGGCCCCCTCCCCCACACCCCCACTTCTCTGGTGTAGGCAGTGTCCCCTGGTGGGAGCAGGGGTGGACGCAGCCAGCAGGGATGGCCCGAGGCTGGTCTTGGCCCTGCAGCCGGGGCCCCCTGGTCCCCACAGCTTGGCTGCTTTAGCTTCTCAAGGAGGTGTTAGGGTGCCCTGGGGTCACCCGGTGTGGGTGATCACCAGGTGCAGCCACCAATTTCGTACAGAGCAGCCCAGGGGCCCTGAGACCTGTCGGTGCACCCTGAGGCTGAGGCAGCTGCATCTGGCCTGTGCACACACCTGTCCACAGGTGTGGACACACCAGGCCAGAGGGTCCCTGCGTGGGGCAGCTTCTCCCATACACACACCATTGCCCTGGGGCATGGCACCCAGAGCGGGGCCTGATGAGTAAGCCGGTGTGTGGGCACGGCTGCTGCCCATGGCCTAGGGGTGCTGGGCTGGTCCGCACCCGGTTGGTTTCGCCGCGCCGCTGCCCTCCATCGAGGAGCCAATGGCCACGCAGGGATGGTTCAGGTGCTGGGAGTCCAGCGTTGGGTTTGGCCTCCACTGAGCCCCCGGAAGCATCCGTGGGAGACGCCACCCACTGAGACCTGACCCCCCCTTGCTGTTCCCTTGTGGTGTGCGATGGCCTGCAGCAGCACTGGCCCTGGTGGGGACACCCGGCCCTGTGGAGCGTCCGGCAGCTCCACAACAGGACAGGCGGGCAAACCAGAGGCTGCCACGGCCGAGAGCAGCTGTGGCGCCTGTGGGCAGTGGGCAGAGCTGCGTAAGCTGAGCACCCGTGCAGGCCCAACTGCGGTGGCCTCCAGGGAGCCACTGCAGCCCAGGCCCTCCGGGTCTGCCAGCCACTGTTACGGGGGACCTTGTCCACGGGGGGAGTGAGTTCAGGGGAGTGAGTTCAGGGGACCTCGTCCACGGTGGGGGGGGGAGTGAGTTCAGGGGACCTCGTCCATGGGGGGGGAGTGAGTACAGGGGACCTCGTCCACGGGGGGGAGTGAGTTCAGGGGACCTCGTCCACGGGGAGGGGACCTCGTCCACGGCGGGGGGGCTCGTCCACGGGGGGAGTGGAGTGCCTGGTGGAAGATGCTTGCTGGGGCCTTGCCTTGCTGCTCGGCTTGGGCGCCCAAGACCTCCAGGGTGGGAGGGTCTCTGCGGGGGCAGGGGGGCTCAGGACACCCCCTGGAGGGAGGGACACCCACCTCTGGCGCTGGCCCTGGGAGCCTGCTGGGTAAGACTGCCGGGATCCAGTCCTGCATGTGGAGGCTTTGCTGGGACCACTGCCACCCCACCCGGCCCTCTAGGCACCACAAGCAGGTGTGAGGGACCCCCCAGCAGCCCCTTCAGGGGCTCCCAGCAGAGGTGGCCGATGGCCACCTGGCAGTCCAGCTGGAAGACAGACCTGTCCATCATGTCCTGTGCTCTCTAGGGCAGGACCCCCGACCCCAGCATCCCCTACTCAGCTGCAGGGCCTAGGGCGGCCAGAGAGGCAGGGGAGCGATGAGTTTCCCGGTCCTGGTAGAGGTCCTGGTAGAGTGTCCCTAGGGCCCGCACTGGGGACTGGGGGGACGCTCCTCACCCCAGGCCGGCTGCTGGCACAGCTGCAGTACTCGGCTCCTGCCGGCAGGGGGCAGACGTGGCAGCTGCAGGAGCAGGTCTCCACCATCAGCTGCTGGCCTTCCTGCCGCTGCCCCAGGCTGCCCCCAGGCTGCCCCCAGGCCCTGGATCCTCGATTCACCTGCGTGGTATAGGAGGCGTTGTACGCTGGGCCACGCCATGCCCCCCCCCCACTGTCTGCCGCAGCTGTAGGGGCTCCTGAGGCAGCGACCCTCGGCCTGTGGGGTGGGGGTGGGGCTTCAGTCCTGCCTGTTCCACCTGCAGGCCACCAGGGACAGGAGGTCCCGGGTGGGGGGCTAGACAGCAGCCCTTCTGCTCTGTGTCCTGCGGCTCCAGGAAGGCCGCGTGGTTTTGCCGGGTGCCCGGTGCCCCGGATGCTTCTTCCATGGACAGCAGGGGGAGCTGCACCTGCTGCTCAGCCCTGAGGACCCCGCTGAGCCCGGGGGCAGCCAAGGGTGAGGGGTGAGACCACCTGGCCCAGTCCTCCCCCCTTACTGGCCGTGTTGGGCACTCACCATGGGTGATGCCGGGGCGCTGTGTGGCCCAGATGCCATCATCGAAGGTGCAGCCGCTCAGCCGTGGGAACACCAGGAGCCTGGGCGTGGAGGTGGCACCTGCTACCCTGTGCCCACGGCACTGAGCCACACCTAACACCACACACCACACTCGGCCCAGATTCCTGTCTGTGAGGCCCCGACATGTCCCCAGGGTGGCCCTGTGGCCTGGTCACAGGTGTGAGGGGGGCCCAGCCCCTGGAGCCGACTCAGGGCTCCTGGCACTGAGGAACTGGGAGAGAGGGACCCCCCACACTCCCTCCCTCCCCACACTCCCGGACCCAGCTGGTGGAGCCTTGGCTCTCAGGGGCGGTGAGGTGAGCTAGCCAGCCACCATGAGGTCCCTGAGGGGGACAGGAAGTCACGCTGGGGCAGAGCTGGCCCTGGGCTGACCCTGGCCCGCACGACCAGAGCTGTCACCCTCTGTACGACCCTGGCCCCACTATGCAAGGGCAAGATGGCCAAGGCCTCTCTGGAAGTTCAAGGCTCAGAGGTGTGACTGGCTGGGCTGCTGGCCAGGAGACGGGTCAGGCGTGGTGTCCCTGAAGGGGGCGTGGTCCCGGGGGGCCCAGAGCCCCCACAACTGGCGCCCAAACAGGGGAACAGGGACATCTTCTCCCGCTTGGTGTGGTAAGCAGATCATGGGCAGCAGGTAAGGAAGGCACCGGTGACTCGTTTAATTCACCACTTTTTACGGAGTTAGAATGTCAGTTTGTGGTTCCTGAGTGCAGCCCATGGTCTCCTGAGGACGGTTAAAGCTAACGTGATGAAGGCGTATCGGCAGCGGTGGGTTACGTGGGCTCCGCTCAAAACAGTCATTCAGCGGTGAGAAGGAAGAGACGTTGGTGTGGGAAAGGAAACCACCACATCGATCCGCGAGTGTGAACTCGCAGACCGAGACCTGCCTGAGGTCCGAGCCCAGAGAGAAGTCATGCTTGGACCAACCTGCGCCCCTGCAGTTCCTGCGGCACCACCTCCAGCTTCTGGGGGCTCATGGTCTCACAGCACTGCGGGCGAGCCGCGTAGCCAACGTTGGGCGTGCAACGCTCTTCCCACGGAGCTCCCGGCCGCTTTGACTTTCGCTTTCCCGGGAAGCTTTCACGCCGATGGGGAAACGATGCCTGCACAGGGATGGGTTTTGATGTTACTGCGAATTTTAACTACGCATGCACTATGGACAGCCCTGCTCTCAGTGTTGTGTTGAGTTCTTGCGTGCCTGGATGGAAGGTCTGACTTACACGCTCGCCAAAATTGTATTCTCAGACCAACAGTTCCGTCAGCGGCAAATGTGGTTGGGGGACGCACAGCCGGCGTGCGATAACCCAGCGCGCCCAGCGTCTGAGATCCTGGCGGGACCGGGGCAGGTCTCGCTCACACTCAGCGCCCCGCGACCCACTGGGCGAAACAGTTGCTGCAGAAGCTTGGACAAGAGTAAGCAGCGGCACCGCTGGTGGCTCATTTACTGAGACATAAGGACCGGAGAACGTAACCAGTGAAAGATGACCCCAAACGAAGACCCAGCTGCTGTCTTGCCAGGGCACTTAGCTTACGGAAATGCCAGTGAGGACTGTCAGGCCGTTATCCGCCCTATCAAAGAGTCAGGCAATGTGCTGGATTATATGAAAGCGTGTCACAACATAGGCTCGAAGGGCCGGCGCTGTGGCGCAGCAGGTTAACACCCTGGCCTGAAGCGCCGGCATCCCATATGGCACCGGTTCGAGTCCCGGCTGCTCCACTTCCGACCCAGCTCTCTGCTGTGGCCTGGGAAGGCAGTGGAAGACGGTCCAAGTTGTTGGGCCCCTGCACCCCCATGAGAAACCTGGAAGAAGCACTTGGCTCCTGGCTTTGGATCGGCACAGTTGCGGCCAACTGGGGAGTGAGCCGTCGGACGGAAGACCTCGCCCTCTCCCTCTCCCTCTCCCTCTCCCTCTCCCTCTCCCTCTCCATCTCTGTCTCTCTCTGCCTCTCCTCTCTCTGTGTAACTCTTTCAAATAAATAAATAAATCTTAAAAAAACAAAACTTACAGCCAAGTTGCTGCCATGGAGACCTTTGCAGTAGAAAGGGGGGAGAAGGTGCTACAACTGCGGGAGGCCTGTCACTTCCGCAGAGAACGGCGGGCCCCACAGCTGAAATCGGAACCAGAAGGCAAGCACCCTGACCGGCTACGCCCCAGATGCGAGAAAGGAAAGCACGGGCTATTGAGTGTAAATCTAAAGAAAATAAAGGAGCTGCTTCCAGTTAACAAGTCGGAAAACGAACAGGTGGTAGTGTGCCTAATAGGGGCGTGGTGTGGCTAATGGGGGCGTGGTGTTCTCAGTGGGGGCGTGGTGTGCCTAATGGGGGCATGGTGTCCCTAATGGGGGCGTGGCGTTCCTAATGGAGGCGTGGCATTCTCAGTGGGGGCATGGTTCCTAATAGGGGCGTGGTGTGCCTAATGGGGGCGTGGTGTTCTCAGTGGGGGCGTGGTGTGGCTAATGGGGGCGTGGTGTTCTCAGTGGGGGCGTGGTATGCCTAATAGAGGCGTGGTGTTCTCAGTGGGGGCGTGGTGTCCCTAATGGGGGCGTGGTTCCTAATAGGGGCGTGGTGTGCCTAATGGGGGCGTGGTGTTCTCAATGGGGGCGTGGTGTCCCTAATGGGGGTGTGGTTCCTAATAGGGGCGTGGTGTGCCTAATGGGGGCGTGGTGTTCTCAGTGGGGGCGTGGTGTGGCTAATGGGGGCGTGGTGTTCTCAATGGGGGCGTGGTTCCTAATAGGGGCGTGGTATGCCTACTGGGGGCGTGGTGTTCTCAGTGGGGGCGTGGCATTCCTTCAGCCCCAAGGAAAATGGAGCTAAGGCTCCTGATACCACGCTGTCTCGGACATCCCTCGTCCTGCTCTCTCACACTAAATCTCCTTGGAAAGCCTGATAAGATCCATGCAGCATATTTTGGCCCTATCCCTCCGGAACTGTTGGGCTCATTCTGGGCCGCGCAGTCTGGCCCTTAGGTATGTGCTGGGGCAATTGATGAAGATTACGGAGGGGAAGTTGCAGTCAAACTTAGTGTCATCACAACACGACATTTGAACAAGGACATAGCCCAGCTATTGCTACTGCCCTAGCACCCCCTGACAACCCACTGCCAACCCCAGGACCGGTGGCCCGGCAGCACGGACGTAACTCTAGGATTATCCACTGCTCTAGAAGAAAATACTGAGCCTGTTTGAACACTATATAAAAGGAAAACGCTTTGCAGGAATGTTGGAGACCAGAGCCTATATCTCTATCACGAAAAGTACTGAATGGCCTGGTTGGTGGGTTAGGAACCCACTTCTAGCCTAATTGGGACAGGAAGGTCGGATCAAGGGCAGACATGCGTGAGCACTCACTGTCTCACAGC
Source organism: Oryctolagus cuniculus (assembly GCF_964237555.1). Lineage (NCBI taxonomy): Eukaryota > Metazoa > Chordata > Mammalia > Lagomorpha > Leporidae > Oryctolagus > Oryctolagus cuniculus. The sequence goes on from NC_091438.1 coordinate 164,219,278, forward strand.
CCCAGGCCCCGATACAACCGGAGCATTGATAAAGCCTCTCATTACGGAGTTACCTATAAACCGGAGGGGACGGGACTTCCTGCGGCAAATTCTAAATTAGTGGTTAATGAGCTTTTACATAGGGGCCGCTGGGGAGAGTTCGCCTCTAAAAGAAACCTGGAAATCCTGAGCCCATCTGAACTCCTCAACAGCCCCCATCAAAGGAGAGGCTTTAAAAACAGTCACGACACAGCTGCCCCTGGGACACGCAGAACCGCAGCTTCTCCCTGGAATTCACCAGTGTTGGTTAGGAAAACGGAGACCGCTAGTCGGCCTTAGAACTGTCAACGCATCTCTAGTCCACAAGGGGGCGCCGCCGCCGGGACTCCCGAACCGTCCAGGATTCCAAAGACTGGTAGATTCTCGTTGTAGACTGAGTGTTTTTTAGCATCCTGAGGACCGGGGTAGATTTGCCTTTTCCGTTCCCTCATGTAACGATGTAGACCTGTGCATAGGTACCGAGGACAGTTCTAGCCCAAGGGATGGTGAGCTCACCTACCGTGTGTCCCCTCCACGTAGCGCAGGCTCTGGGACCTGCTAGAGCCTTGTACCCTAACGCTTGTATTATACATTGCATGGATGACAGCCCCATATCCCACCATGCCAAAAAATATCACCAGAAACATTTGAACACACTATTGAGAATCTAAATCAACGCGGGCTTTCGGTGGCCCCAGAGAAAACACAATCACACATTCCCTGCTCTTCTCTTGGGTATGTGGTCGGTTGCACAGCGATTATATCTCAAAAAACTAAAATGAAACATAACGCCCTAAATAAATGATTTTCGAAGGCTCTTGGGTGATATTAATTGGCTCCGCCCCACCCCTGGCTATGCATTAAAAATTCATTTAAACTGCTGGAGGGCGACCCTGATCTCAACAGCCCTCGCTCCATTTCCAAAGCCGCTGAGTGTGAACTCCAGTTGGCTGAAGAACGGTGAGTGTGAGCGCTACCTCCCGAGAGACCCTCGCTGCCCCCGACACGGCCGTCGACACAGAAGACCGACCGCGGGAGTGACTGCTCAGCCTGGCAGCCTCTGGAGTGGACGCGTGTGCGTCCTACGGGTTCTAAACCTCACGTCTGGACAACATAGACACCTCATTTCAGCAGCCGTGAGCGCATCACAACCCTCGTAGATCTGTCCCACCTCTGAACAAAGTCGGCCTACAGCCTGCCTTACACTTAGCCGTCATCTCCAAGTGGCCCTGGCGGACTGCACTGGCACACTGGACAGTCACTTTCCCTCAGCTGGGATCCCTCCCTCCCTCCCTCTCTCTCTTTCTTTCTAAAGTTTTATTTTTTTTTACTTGAAAACCAGAGTTACACAGAGAGAAGGAGAGGCAGAGAGAGAGAGACAGAGAGAGAGAGAGAGGTCCTCCATCCGCTGGTTCACTCCCCAAATGGCTGCAACAGCCAGAGCTGCGCCAATCCGAAGCCAGGAGCCAGGAGCTTCTTCCAGGTCTCTCACATGGGTGCAGGGGCCCGAGGACTTGGGCCATTTCCCGCTGCTTTCCCAGGCCACAGCAGAGAGCTGGATCGGAAGTGGAGCAGCCGGGACTAGAACCGGCGCCCATATGGGATGCCGGTGCTTCAGGCCAGGGCATTAACCTGCTGCGCCACAGCGCCGGCCCCACCAGGCCCAAACTTATAGCGGATATTATTGATACTTATTCATCTTCTCTTCGGGCTGTTGCCTCCAACCAAGAAAACGCCACTGCCGCCATTGCCACGTTGCTGTCGTGGGCTTTGCCTATGCAGATACGGCCCGGCCTTCACCACTAACGAACTGATTACATTTCTTTCAGAATGGGGAATTCAACACAAAACGGGTATTCCTTATAATCCACGGGGCCAAGCCATTGTTGAACGAGCCAATCGTACACTTAAAACTCATTTATTAAAACAGAAAAGGGGGAATTAAGGGGACAACCCCCAAAACCTCCGGGCTACCGCTCTTTTCACTCTTAATTTTAAAATTTACCTATGGGAGAACCAGTGTCGCGGGCAGAAAAACACTTCCAATCGGCGAAGTCGGGGGTGAGGGGGTAAATGTACCTGCATACTATAAATAGATTACATACAACACACATGAATACGAGCTACCGCATTCCCGGGAGCTGAGCCCTCCGGCCCCTAGGCCGAGGCCATGGTCTTGTCTTCTCAGACACTGGAGAAGGGTCTGGTGCCCCCTTCGAGTAACCAGACCAGAAAGGCTCCGAACCGGGGGCCCAGCGTCGATGCCGGCGGCCGAGAAAATGGCGGCGTGGACTCTGTCATCGCCACAGCCCAAACAGCAAAAAGCAACGCAGAGGGAGAGTCCCCACGCGGGCCCAGACGAGAGATCTGCCCAGGGAGGAAGAGGGCGCCCTCGCTTCCCCGCCAGGGAGGCAGACGGCGCCCTCACTTCCCCGCAGGGAGGAAGACGGCGCCCTCGTTTCCCCGGGGACCCGGTGGCGCCTGCAGAACTGCTCCTCGGGGTGACGGCCGTTCTGACCCGTGCGTCGGGGCCGGAGCACACCTCACCACCCCACCCGCCCTCACTGCGCACCGTGGGCTGGGCTGCGCCTGCTCCTGTTGCCGAGGACGGCGGCCCCAGCTTCCCGATGAAAGGAAAGAACTCAGCATTTCGCCCGGATACCGAACGCTTCCACCATGTTTGGGGGCCAGCTCCGTGCTTGGAGCTATCCCCCAGTGGGGGGGTACGATGCCAACAGTGGGACTGGATTCCTTACGGGATTTTTTTCTGCTGTTACACTCGTTTTCCATCATTCTGAAAGTGTCTGTTATCCCCTTATTGTTAATTTCTCAGACGTAGCCCAGTTTCCCAGAGAGACCCCGCGGCTCTGTACCCTGGCGGGGGGACACCTGGGGTTCCTGTGGAGGACAATCCGGCAACATCTCCTATAAACGGAATTTGACGTTCATCGACTGGGGCCCGCCAGGGTTCTTTACATCCTGTGCAGTTCGTCGCGTATTTACTTCAACAAACCGAAACTAAGGACTCTCAGACTGTCCTGCGGCACGGGGCTGACACCCTTTAACTCGGCACAGCGGGGGCTGGCTCCTCCCGCCCCTTGGTCCCCGACACGGCACTTCCGCAACCTTCCCGCAGCTACTCAATGGTTTTCTTTTGCCCTCAGCCACGGCAAAGCCACCGCCACACTCGGGGAAGCCAGCAGAGAGCGAGCCTGCACTGCCCCGCCCCACGTGCCCTGGACGGTTACCTTCAACACACCCTCCAGAGTTACCTGGACTGCCTGCCTCATCCATTCCGTTCCTTTCAATAGAACCAGCAGTCTACAATGATTTTGTCTCAAAGCCCAAGCCTCTGAATCCCGTCAACTTGCCTGGGCCTTGGACTGAATCCGGTTTCTATCGCGTTTCTGTCATCACACCAAACGTATGAAAGGTCTGTCGGAAGCTCACTGCTAGCACGCTGGGCTCCCGCGGCAGGAACAGCAGCAGGTGCGCCCTCAGTGACTCCATCTCGACTCAGGAGTTCATTGCGAAACGGCAACGAGACTCCCACAGTCTCAGGCCACCAAGCGGGGATAGATCAACCAACGAGTCAAAGACTGCAAGAGTTACGGGCGGCGATCGCCTGGCCAGGATCAGCCAGCAGACACTCAAGGCCGACTCGCTCCCCCACGTCATTGGAGCTTCACGAAGTTTTGTGTCGCTCACCTGCTGTCCCGGGTTAGTGTTTTCCGTGGTCTCCTTCTTCTCCTCGCAGGAATCTGCACTGCATTGCCAAACCCCCAGAAACGCCAGCTCCGCACTCGCCTCTCCGCCGCCGTCTTGCGACTGAAACAGAGAAGGGGCAGTTTGCAGGAGCTGGCATCCGGGACTGTCCACGCAGGAGGAAGTCAGCGAAGGACTCGGCGTAAGGCCCAGGCCCAGCAGTCACCAAAGGCGTCTGCCTCCACCTGTTGGTGGTGCGGGACGGTGGCCGGGCCTGGAGACCGACCCGGCTTGTTTCCTTACTGCTGGCTGTGCTGCGCGCTGGGGTCACGCTGTGGGCAGAGTCGTCCGTGTCCCGCGTCTTCCGGAGCAGAGTCTCGCGGGTCCCGGGGACCCAGAGCCCCCACACCTTTCAAATAAGTAAACCTTAAAAAAAACACAGGAGCAGGAGCTGTTGGTGGGCGTCCTGTGGACCCCTCAGTCCTCTCAGGAGGGGCGCTGGCCCCGACTTGCTGGGCCCCAGCCCCTGAGCTCACTGGGTCACCACAGAGGTGACCAGGGGTGGCCAGTGTCCCCCCAGGCCGGGCCCAGGGACTGAAGGTGCCTGGTGTTTCGTGGGCCTGAACGTCTTTTCCTCCCCTGTGCCCCCCGTACCCCGGGCTGCAGGGCATCGCCAGTGCTGGTGTGGGACCAGCACAGAGCACGGGGCTCCCCTGGGCCCCTCCTCAAGCCCTGGCCAGACAGGCCCTCTGGGGGAGGCGGGCTTGGGGACCCCTCCTGATCCTGACCCTCCCGGGTCTCTAGGCCGCCGTCACCACACGGAGGGCGGCCTCCTTCGCCAAGGCCGCTGTCCCCTCTGCCTGCTGCCCTGGCACCCGTGGAGCCGCCGGCAGGAAGCCCCTTCTGAGAGCTGCCCCGGCATCCTACCGGACCCTCCCCTCCAAGGGGCAGTTTTGGGTTGGAAATCCCAGCAGACCCCTGGGGCCAGCCTCGCTTCTCCGTCCTGGTCTCCATGCTAAGGCCACCAGTTCTGGGGCAAGACTGCTGGGTGGCCTCGATCCCGCTGACCAGAGGCCACTCCCGGCTCGGGCGGCTTCTCCCTGGGGCACCACCCAGGAGGCTGGGGCCCTGGACCCCTGCTGCCTCTCAAGTCCACTGGTACCCGCGGACACAGGGCCACCCCGAGGCAGGAGAGGCCTGCCCCTGCTGTGTACCTGGGTGAGCCCAGGATCTGCCTCTGCTTCTATCCAGGACCTGGGCGGCCTCCTGGACAAAACTGTCCACCCTCAGGACAGCTGGGCCGCCCTGCGTAGGGGTGGCAGGACCCCGGATGGGGCGGGGGAGGGCGGCCAGGTTCCCACGGACGGACCCACGGACAGCTGGACGCTCCTCCGCTTCTGCCCCCGGGCCTGAACTCTGCCCGAGGCGTGGCCACGGCTGGACCACAGGAAATCAGGGTGCCCGGGGCCCGCAGCAAGCCCCAGACTGATCCTGGCGCGGGGCCGGACGAGCGGCGGGCCCCGGGGTCTGAACCGCGCGGCCCTGCACGGCCGGCGGGAGGAACTCGGGCGGTGCGGCCGGGGCTGTGAGCGGGACCCCACTCAGGGCCGGCGGGAAATTCGGTCATTTTTACGGCTGAACGTCCCATGGCCTCACAGTGGACAGAGAAGGCCAGCGCTGGACCCTCAGCGGCCCGCGGGGAGGACACTGCAGGGCGGGGTGGCCTAGACGGCTTCCCGCACGCAGGCCGGAGGGCGGTCGGGGTCATCCCGAGGCTCCGGGGAGTCAAATCAGCCAGCCCGCAGGGAGGCGGACGAAGCCACGAAGCCGCCTTCCAGCGCGCCCGCCGCTCTCCCCACCACCACCTGGGACCCCGCCCCGCGGAGTTGTCCGCTTGTGCGCACGCGCTGACTGCTCTCCTGGCGCCGGCGCAGCTTCCGGGGCTGGCGGGGACAGGGAGACGCGGGCGACGTCCTCCGGGCCGCCTAGAGCGGCCGCCCCAGAGGCCCGCACACCGGAAGCGGAAGCGGGCCAGGGCCCCGCCCCGGGAGCAGCCATCTTGGAAGCTGAGGCGGCGGCGGCGGCGGCGGCGGATGCGGAGGGCTGGGTCCTGGCGCGGCGCGGCACGGTTCTCTCCGTCGCAGGCCCCACGCTTCCGCACCTTGCTCCGGCCTCGACCACGGCGAGCCTGAGCGCGGCGGCGGCCCACGCGCGGCGACGGGGAGAGGTGAGCGTGTGCGGGCGGGGGCCTCGGGCAGATGGGCCGGGGCCGGGGCCGCGGGGCACTACTCGGCCCGTCCTCGTTCGCGCCGCCGCCGCCGCGGGGCCCCGGCCCGGAGCGTCCCTGCGCGAAGCCAGGGGTCGGTTAGGCGGGGCGGCGGGCTCCGGGCCGGGGGTGGCCGCGGGGCTGGTCTCCCACTCGGGGCCTTGTGTTGGTGGGACGCTTGCGGGCACCTCTAGGACGATGCGGGCCGCCGCGCCCCGAACTTGGGACCGGAATCGCCCCATCAGTCCCGGCAGAAGGGACTCGGGGCCGCGCTGCCGGGGTGCCGCGGTGTGACGGGGCCGGGGACCCTGGGCAGGGCCCTGCCCGTGCTTGGCGTCGCTGTGCCGGCCCCCGACGTCGGGTCACTCTCCAGCCCGTCTCGGGTGAACGCCGCTGCGCCAGTGTGCGTGCCCGGCTCGGACAGGAGACGTGGGGGCCCCCCGCTGGCCAGGGCGCCTGTAGGCGGTGGTGCACAGTGCTCCGCTCCCAGGCAGGGCCGCGCCGGCCGGGAGACCTGGCCCGTGCCCGCCTGACAGCCAGGGCCTGCCACGCCGCGGCTTGAGTTAGGGGCCCGGGGTGGCTTCTGGGTGCAGCCTGCGCGCGCGCGCCGTGGGCCGCCTCTGGCTGCACGCTGACCGTCCGTGCCCGGGAGCCTGACACGCGTCCTCCGCGGCAGTGGGCGTCCCGCGGGAGGCTGGGGGTGGCCGAGCGGGGGGACTGGTGGCCGCCCACCGGCTCAGACGCGGTCGCACACGGGGAAGAGTGAATTAACCTGTACTGGAGGTTTGGTTTTTTATCTGAAAGGCGGAGTGACTGGGTGCGGGCGGACAGGGAAGGGGCCTCCGTCTGCTGGCTCGCTCCCCGAGTGGCCACGACAGCCAGGGCTGTGGGCCAGGCCGGAGCCGGGAGCCCCGTCCCACTCGCGTCTTCCACTGCTTTCCCAGGAGCGTTAGCAGCTGGGACTTGAATTGGCGCCCACGAGCGCTGCCGGCATCCCGGGAGGTGGCTTACGTGTGCAGCGCAGCACTGGCCCCTGAATGGTTTTGTGTGCGTGGAGCTGGCTTTGGAGCGAGTGTGGCAGTGGCTCTGCTCCAGGCTGTGGGCAGGGGCTGAGCCCTGGCCCCTCGGGCATCTTGAGCCAGAGCGCGAGGCAGTGGACTGGACGGTGGCCCTGCTCTTGGTGCAGACTCCTGCAGGAGGGTCAGAGCCTGGAGTCCACCGGTGGGCTTTGGGACCCGTGGCTCTCGAGCCAGGGCGGGAGGCAGCCAAGGGGTCAGGGTTTGAAGCCGGGCCGTGACGGGGGCGCTGAGGACGGGCTGAGCTGGCCGGGGCAGGGCTGATGCTCGCTGGCTTGGCTGGGGCGTGGAAGGGCTGTGGGGGTGGCGGGAGGTCTCACTGGGCACTGACCGGAGTGCATGAGACAGCTGAAGGGTGGAGACTGGAGGCTGATGTGCTGTTAGTGATGCGGTGGGAACGAGGGTCGCGGGCCCCTGGAGGAGACACAGGGGTTGGCGGTGGTCCTGGGGTTAGGCCCACGAGAGGATTGTGTGGGTGCCCTGAGCAAGTCTCACTCTGCAGGCCCTGATCATGGCAAAGAGCTGCCAACAGCCAGCGTCTTGTGCTCTGTGGAGGGAGAAGCCAGACGGGGCCCGTGGTCTGGAGATGCAGAGGAGGCCGTGGGGAGGCCAGGGGGGCCAGGGAGTGTGTGTGTGGGTGTCCCCAGGGAACCGCAGTGTACAGGCCCTGAGGCTGGCATGGGGTTGAGGTCAGGTTTGCGCTGACTGGGCCATTGCCAGCGGCCCCTGATGTCCAAGGCCATCTTTAAAGCGTTTGGCTGGGGAGTGCCCTGTGAGATGGGTTGGAGAGGCTGCAGGGGGCGGGGCAGGGCGGGACTGACCCGTCACAAGGTGTCGCTGCGCCGCCGTGCTGGCCTCCTGCTCCTGCCCTGGTCTCCATCCTGCCTATCCCCACGTGTCCTCTCGCTGTCGTGTTTTAGACCAGTGTTTTTCACACTTTATTTTTAGCTGCAGGACTTTTTTGCTTTTCTATCTCAAGAAGACGGTGAACTCTGGTATGGAAAAGGGGTGCGGGGCGGGTGAGGGGGGCTGCAGCCCACAGAGCAGCGCCTGTGTCTCGTTCCCCGCTTTGGCTCCAGCTTCCTGCGATGCAGACCCTGGGAGACAGGGGCAATGGCTCAAGGAACCAGGCCGCTGTCGCCCATGTGGGAGGCCTGGTTCAGTCCCCAGCTCCTGGCTCCAACTCTGACCCACCCATAGGTTGGGGAGTGAACCAGCAGGTGAGAACACTCTGTCTCACGTAAGCAGATAAAAATTTGAAAGGTACATTGAGTTGGGGCTGTTCCGAGGTCTGGCAGTGGGGAGCCTGTGTCCCTGTCACCACCCACTCAACCCGGGGGCATAGCTGGGGGCCCTGGTGTCCTGGCGGCACTCTGTTCTCTTGCTCCCCAAGCCCAGCGCTCCTTGCTGTCCTGGACGCCCTGTGCTGAGCTGTGGCCATCAGCATGGGCCTCCCGCCCACCCTCTTTTGCTTCCTTACAGAGCCAGGTTTGGGGGACAGGGGAGACAGAAAGGTCTTCCATCTGCTGGTTCACTCGCCAAGTTGCTGCAATGGCTGGGGCTCGGGCAGGCTCAGTCTGGGAGCCTGGAGCTCCATCCAGGTCTCCCATGTGGGTGCAGGGGCCCGAGTGCTTGGACCATCTTCGCTGCGTTCCCAGGGGTATTCGCAGGGAGCTGGATTGGAAGACGGGCAGCCAGGACTCGAACTGGCACTTGTATGGGTTGCTGTGCCCAGTGCTGGCCCCACGTGGCCTTTCTGAGAGAAGAGCTTAAAGCCCTCTGGGGCGCAGCTTGGCTAACTGACCAGTTTCATCCCCACCCCTCACTGCCCAGGCTCGCTGTCCCAGGAACACAACACCTTGCCTCTGCCCAGCGGGCGCCTCTGAGTCTCTCACGCCGCCGAGAGAGGCTCCCCTGTCCCCTGCTTGCACCTGTGGCCCGTGGTGAATGTTGGGTGGCAGGCTGGTTTGGGCATGCGCCCGTGTCTTTGGTGTGAGGTTTCTGGGGGCTTCAGGACACACAGCTGCCCTCTAGAGCTGGTCCACACTGGCCTCAGCTCTCCCCAGCCTGTCCCGTTCATGATGGCTGCCTTATCCCGCCTGAGTGCTTTAGGGGGGGGGAGAGCTTCCAGGGCGCCCTCGGCACCTGTGCTCAGTGGTGTGTTGTGTGTAGGTTTACATGTGTGTCAGTGTTTGTGTTGGTGATGTGTTCTGTATGTCGGTGACATGTATTGGTGATGTGTGTGTCCGTGATGTATTGTGTGTCAGTGATGTGTTGGTAATGTGTGTCCATGACATGTGTTGGTGACATTGCGTGTTGGTGACATGTTATATGTTGATGACATGTATTGGTGATGTGTGTAAGTGATGTGTCCGTGATGGTGACATGTTGTGTAGGTGATGTGTTGTGTGTCAGTGGCAGTGTGTCAGTGACTTTTTTTCAGTGACATGTTATATGTTGATGGTGTGTGTGTGTCAGTGACGTGTGTGTCAGTGTTGGCAACCCATGTTCTGTGTGTCCATGATGTGTCGGTGATGTGTCAGTGTTTGTGTTGGCAATGTATCGTGTGTGTCCGTGACGTGTCGGTGACATGTATGTGCCAGTGTTTGTGTTGGCAACGTGTTGTGTGTGTTGGTGACATGCTGTGTGTGTCCGTGACGCGTGTCAGTGATGTGTGTGAGGAGATGGTCACTGCAGGACACACAAAGACTCCTCAGGGCCTGGAATGGACACATCAGGGTTTGGGGCTCAGACCCGTGAGGGTCTGCAGAGAAGGATGCGGGGTCTGAGGGTGGAGAGCCGTGGTCACACACCTGCTGCTTTGGCGAGCGCCGGCTGTCTTCACAGATGAGCAGCAACAGCAACAAGAGAGCCCCGACCACCGCGACGCAGAGGCTGAAGCAGGACTACCTGCGCATCAAGAAAGACCCGGTGCCTTACATCTGCGCCGAGCCCCTGCCTTCCAACATCCTGGAGTGGTGAGTGCCGGCCCGGCGCCGAAGCAGCTCTGTGTCTTCCTCAGGAGTGGGTGGACGCTGGCCAGGGACACCGGACGCAGGGCTGGACGAGAGCCCTTGCTGGGGGGCTCTGGGTGTGCGGGGCCCGCGGCCGCTGCTCGGAGGAGGAACGGCACCGCTGGGCTCCCCGCCTTTTGCTTCTGGTGGCGGAAGTAGCCTGTCTTGCCCGGCAGCGTGTGTGGTGGGGCCAGACCCTGACCCTGGGGCTGATGAGGACCTGTGCCCCGGACCTTGCGCTCCCTGGCAGCTTTGCTGAAAGGGCGGGGCTGCGCAGCCTCGGTGTTCCCAGGTTTGCTGGTGGTGATGTCAGAAATGAAATGCAAACTGAGTCCCCAAAACCCATTTGTTTGAAAGATGCTGGGTTTTGACTTTGAGAAAATACTTTCTTTGATTTTTTTTAAGATTTATTTATTTATTTGAAAGTCAGAGTTAGGCAGAGAGAGGAGGAAAGGCCGAGAGGGAGTCTTCCATCCACTGGTTCACTCCTCAGTTGGCCACAACAGCTGGAGCTGCGCTGATCCGAAACCAGGAGCTTCTTTTGGATCTCCCAAGTGGTGCAGGGCCCAAGGACCTAGCCCTCTTCTGCTCTCCCAGGCCACAGCAGAGAGCTGGATCGGAAGTGGAGCTGCTGGGACTCCAACCGGCGACCATAGGGGATGCCAGCGCTGCAGGCGGCAGCTTTACCCAGCATGCCACAGCTCTGGCCCCACTTTTTGAATTTTTTAATGCAGAGAAAAGAGAGTCAACTGAATTAAAACAAACTGGGGGTTGTTTTCCAGGTTGGATGGAGGCTGGCTTTCCCAGCGTAGAGAGGTGGAGGTTGCTGGGGTGGGGTGGAGCCCCTGGGCACTGGCTGCCCCTTGGGCCGAGCTCTCCTTGTCCCTGACACTGAGTGTACGCTGTGGCCCCAGCACACGGTCAGTGGATATGAGGATAAGTTCCATGAGTGGCTCACCTCTGCCGATTCTTGGGAACATCCTCACTGGTTGGGACCCCTCCCCCATGGGGGAGTCCTCTGCGCAGTGGGCAGTGGTCCCCGCGGACAGTCAGCCTGGGGCGTCCTCTACACAGTGGGCAGTGGTCCCTGTGGACAGTCAGCCTGGGGCGTCCTCTACACAGTGGGGCAGTGGTCCCTGTAGACGGTCAGCCTGGGGCGTCCTCTGCGCAGTGGGCAGTGGTCCCTGTGGACGGTCAGCCTGGGGCGTCCTCTGCGCAGTGGGCAGTGGTCCCTGTGGACGGTCAGCCTGGGGCGTCCTCTGCGCAGTGGGCAGTGGTCCCCGCGGACAGTCAGCCTGGGGCGTCCTCTACACAGTGGGGCAGTGGTCCCTGTAGACGGTCAACCTGGGGCGTCCTCTGCGCAGTGGGCAGTGGTCCCTGTGGACGGTCAGCCTGGGGCGTCCTCTGCGCAGTGGGGCAGTGGTCCCTGTGGACGGTCAGCCTGGGGCGTCCTCTGCGCAGTGGGCAGTGGTCCCCGCGGACAGTCAGCCTGGGGCGTCCTCTACACAGTGGGGCAGTGGTCCCTGTAGACGGTCAACCTGGGGCGTCCTCTGCGCAGTGGGCAGTGGTCCCTGTGGACGGTCAGCCTGGGGCGTCCTCTGCGCAGTGGGCAGTGGTCCCTGTGGACGGTCAGCCTGGGGCGTCCTCTGCGCAGTGGGCAGTGGTCCCTGTAGACGGTCAGCCTGGGGCGTCCTCTGCGCAGTGGGCAGTGGTCCCCACCACAGGCTCAGGCCTGCACAGATGCTTTTCTGGCTTCCGTGGGTGTCGCCCTCCTTAGCGGAGAGAACTTTCTGACAGTTCTGAGAGGTGTGCTGAGGCCCACAGGCTCTGAGCACAAGGGCCAGTCCCCTCTCCTCTGCCCCCGCTGGGGTCTTGCGTTCTCGTCCCCGTTTTCTGAGGTAGTTGGGATCAGCAATAAGTTAAGGCCACGTTCCTGGGAGCCCCGTGTGTTGCTCTAAGCCAGCCTTGTTCTGGTCCCTAACACAGTTTTTTGAGTACTGTTGCCCCTCCTTGTCTGTGAGTTCCATATTTGTGAATTTAACCAACTCGGATGGAAAGTATTTGAATATGGGGCATCGACAGGCTTTTTAGTCACTTTCCGAACAGCACAGTGTGACCACTGCGCACGCAGCGTGCGCCTTCAGGTCTCAGTGACCCCGAGATGACTGACAGTTGCCAGGAGGATGCGTGCGGTGTTGTGCAAATGCTTTGTGCCATTCGTATCAGGAACTTGGATGTGTACTTTGACGCCCACAGGCTGCAGGACAGTGTTCTGGAACAAATCCCAAGGACAGTAGTCCCCCTGTCAGCTAGGGTGGGCGCTGGGTGCAATGGGGCTGTCCTGGTGCCCTGCATCTTTTTTTGTTTTTAAAGATTTATTTATTTATTTGAAAGTCAGTTACACACAGAGAGAAGGAGAGGCAGAGAGAGAAAGAGGTCTTCCATCCGCTCGTTGGTTCACTCCCCAACTGGCTGCAACGGTTAGAGCTGCACCAATCAAAAGTCAGGAGCCAGGAGCTTCCTCTGGGTCTCCCACGCAGGTGCAGGGGCCCAAGGACCTGGGCCATCATTTTACTGCTTTCCCAGGCCATAGCAGAGAGCTGGATCGGAAGTGGAGCAGCCGGGACTCGAACCAGCACCCATGTGGACGCTGGCATTGCAGGTGGCGGCTTTACCCACTGTGCCACAGCACTGGCCCCTGCCCTGCCTCTGACCTAGTCCTGCTGGTGTGCACCCTGGGAGGCCGCAGGTGGCACCTGCAGTACTTGGTCCCTCCCACCCTCGGGGAAGACTCTGGTCGAGTTCCTGCCTCCTGGTTTGCTTGGCCCAGCGTTGACTGTCGTGGGCATCTGGGGCGTGAACCAGTGGATGGAAGATTTGTGTCTGCTTTTCAGACTTCCAAATAAAATGAAAATGGGAACTGAGACAAAACCGGAAGCCCTTAGCTAGCAGGTAGCGTGTTTGTGTGGGGCCGTCAACAGCGGGAAGCTGAGCTGGAGTCAAGACAGGCACGGTGGGCACCCGGGGTTTCGATCCTGCACTGGACACGCACCGCCGGCTTGCTTTCTCCGCGCTCCTGTGTTCCGGGTGGGGGCCGTGTTCCCCCAGCCTCTGTTCTGAGGCTTGGCTCTGTGTGAGACTGCTGGCTGTCCGTCTCTGGTTTTTCCAAGAACAGCAGTTGGAGGGGTGTGGGACACAGCAGTGAGTGCCCCGTTACCCTTGGTGTGTAAACTTACAAGCGCATCCTAGTGACGTATCCTGAGAAGCTCAGCTGAGCGGAGGGCCTTTGGCGCACTGCGGTCATTCCTGAGCACATCTGCCTCCCGCATCGGCGCTGGCCTGGCCCAGCCCTGGCTGTCGGAGGCATCTGGGGAGTGGGCTGGAGCATGGAAGACTTTGGAGGTCCCCGTCTCAGTTGATCTCAGGGACGAGGGAGGATCGGCTTGGTGCATGTTGTGTTGTGGACACAGACGTGCCTCGTGGAGAAGGGAGAGGGGACAGCCTGTGGTGCTGTCAGAAAGCAGGGAAAGTGCATCTGGGCCTGGGCCTGCTGTGGCTGTCACCCATCAGCGCAGGGGCTGAAAATCTGAGTCCGTCAGCCCTGGCCTTGGGGAAGTCACTGTCCTCAGATGCCACGTGATGTTCTCTCTCCCTCAGGCACTATGTCGTCCGAGGCCCTGAGATGACCCCTTATGAAGGTAAGGACGAGGCCAGTTCTGTATTCTCGGTGGACCTTGTGCGTTGAGCATCTTTGATTTGTAAACAACGTTCTTTAAGTTTGGCTCGTGCAAGTTAAGGTCCTGGTGGGGTTTGGTTTTGCAGTGTGCGTGTCTGCAGGCGCATGGTGGGGGTCGGGGTTCCGCCAGCCCCTGGCATTGGCGGGGTTACGGCTGGGGAGAGCGGAGTGGAAGGAGGCTGTTCTGCTGGGTCAGATGGGGGGGGGGGGGCGTGAACAGAAGAGACTGCTCTGTGCTGGCACCTGGTGTCTTGGGATCCTCGGAGCAGCTCTGAGCTGAGGTGGCCGTGGGAGGCCCAGGACCCCGGATCTCCTGACAGCTGGCGAGGCTGAGCCGTCCTCCGTGTCACGCAGAGCTGGCAGCAGCAGGCCCCTGACCGGACCGGCTTAGACGCTGTCCCGCAGGCTTACCCGGGGCGACGGCCAGCTGGGACATGCCCTGGACTTGAGCCTCCTGTCCGCCTGTGTGTGGAGGTTTTGTGCGGTGCTGCCAGGGACGGGTTGGGGGCGCTGTGGGAGGCGCCGCGTAAAAGGAGGCGTGCACTCCGTCAGTGCGCCGCTGGCCTTGCTGCACTCTGCTGTGGCCCAGGAATCCTTGTGGGGCAGCAGCTGCGCAGATGCGTGCAGAGGGCGTGTCACTGTGACAAGCCCTGGAGGGTGCCTGTGAGCCCCGCAGGGTGCGTGTGATCAGTGGCGTGTTTGCCAGTGCATCATGGGAAGTCACGTGGCCAGGGAGTTCCAGCACGGTTGGTGCACATGAAAATCCTCATCAAACAAACGTGTAGAGTGTGCGCCGAAACGGGTGGTGGTTACGTGTGGCGAGGGGCGTGTGCTGGGTGTTTTCTCCTGTTCTTTGTGGTTTTAGTGTTTTCCAAGTAAGTGGTGAACGTTTTTAAATCTTGTAGCCAGAGCCCCTCCACGCCCCTAAGGCACCAGAGCTGTGTGGGCCCTCGGGGGCTGTCCAGCGTCAGCTGGGGCTCCTGCAGGGCGGGGGGTGGGGGTGGGGGTGGTCTGGCCTCCTGGGGAGGACTGTGGGTTGAGAAGGCTGTGGGGTCCTGCGATGGGCAGCGTTCTTTGCTTCCTTTCTCTTGATACAGGTGGCTATTATCATGGAAAACTAATTTTCCCTAGAGAATTTCCTTTTAAACCTCCTAGTATTTACATGATAACTCCCAATGGAAGGTTCAAGTGCAACACGAGGTAAGGCGCCTCCTGGTGCTGCTGTGCTTTGTGAGCCGTGGCCGAGGGCCGTGCCTGCGTCTGCTCACGGAGCCCCTTCCGTGTAGGCTGTGTCTCTCCATCACGGACTTCCACCCCGACACGTGGAACCCAGCCTGGTCCGTGTCCACCATCCTGACTGGGCTCCTGAGCTTCATGGTGGAGAAAGGCCCCACCCTGGGCAGCGTGGAGACCTCGGACTTCACGGTGAGATGTGGGGCGCCCGTCACCTGCACCTGCACCTGCACCTGGTATGGCTGCCCCGGGCCTGGGATGCCTTCCTCCACAGCAGGCAGAGGCGCCGCAGGCTTCGCCGTGTGCCGGAGACCACTCTGCTCTGTGTGACTCAGCTGTGGCCCCAGCGTGGTCTCAGCGTCCGTCTCTGCCTGGGCTTCTGCGCGCGTCAGATCTCGCAGGCCTGCCACTGCCGTGCACGTGCCCCCAACCTGGGAGGGGGCTGGAGGCGGGGGTCTGACCCTGCTGTGCCCCCTCCTCTGGGCGGGGTCGTGAGCCAGCCTGCCGTGAGGAAGACCTGACCGGCCTTTCGGAAGTCTGTTGAGAGGCCCTGAAGGTGGCTCTGGCTAATGTTCCCCTCTCTCCCCAGAAGAGGCAGCTGGCAGTGCAGAGCCTAGCGTTTAACCTGAGAGATAAGGTCTTCTGCGAGTTGTTTCCTGATGTCGTGGAGGTAAGGAGGAAGCACGGCTGGAGTCTGTGTCGCCGCCCTGCCTTAGAAACCCATCACACGTGTGTGCCCGAGCGTCCATAGCTGCAGGCGTCTCACAGGGCCCAGTGGTCCTCGTGCCCACCGGGGCCTCTCCACCTGGAGCCCGAGGGGCAGCCATGTTGGGGGCCAGGCCTGTGCCATGTGGTTGTGGAGCTTGCGGGCCTGGTGACCTTCCGCCCGCTGGACCGCTGAGGGTCTGGCTGGGTCACCGGTGACTGGGGCCTCGGTCCGGCATCGCGCTGAGTGCAGAGTCTGCGGCACGGGCTGGCTGAGATGGCCGTGCCTCCCTGAGGCGCCCTCCCTGGAGCTGTCTCTCGGGACCTGGTTCACACAGCCTGACCGCGGCCTCTCGGTGTTTTGTCGTAGGAAATCAAACAGAAGCAGAAAGCACAAGACGAACTCAGTAGCAGGCCCCAGACGCTCCCCTTACCAGACGTGGTTCCAGACGGGGAGGTGCACCATGGCCAGAACGGGGTTCCGCTTCTCAACGGGCACGCACCGGGGGCCGGCCCCAACCTTGCGGGGCTGCAGCAAGCCCATCGGCACCATGGACTCCTGGGCGGCGCCCTGGCGAACTTGTTTGTCATAGTTGGGTTTGCAGCCTTCGCCTACACGGTCAAGTACGTGCTGAGGAGCATAGCACAGGAGTGATTGCTGCCCAAGCCCGATGGAGGGGCCGGACACGCTGCCCAGCACGGGGCAGACTGCTGGGATCCCGGGTTTAGCTTTTTAAAAACTTAAAAAGGAAAAGCAAAAACCAAAACGTGTAATTTGATTTGGAGGAGGCGCGAGAACCCCGGCTCCCTCCTCTCTCCCGGGGCCGGCGGGCTGGCAGGCCGCGGTCTTCCTGTGTTGTCTTCTGCACCTGTTGGAGTCGACCTGCTTCTCATTTCATTAGATTTGGTCACTTAAAAATATAAAATTCAGTGCCCGTCAGATACTTTGCATGCGTGGTGGTGGTACAGCCGCGTCCTGCTGAGGCCCCGTGGGGCCACCGTGGGTGGTGGGATCCGGAGAGGCAGGGTCTGGCCCCAGCCGCTCACAATGTGTCTTGAATAAGGAAGATCCTTCCAGAAGAGCTGTGGTTGCCTTGTTTCCTGCTGAGTGAGAGTTAACCTGCTCACTCTGACCACAAGGTGCTGTCCTTTGCCATACACAGCAGCTGGGAGCCGCCCCTGCCACTGGGGGTACAGGCCGGCTGCCTCCACCTCTCCCCTCTGAACCTCTGGCTGGTCCTGTCCCTGGCGGGTGGAGCCCCCAGAGTCCCCCCGGTGCTGTTCTGTGCACGGAGCACCCCCCCCCCCGCCACCCACGTGAACCAGGTTGCTTCATGGACCTCAGAGGCTGTGGACCAGGTCAGGCGTCTGGACCACAGAGGGGACTGTTGTGAGAGGCCGTTTTGTCGGAGCAGGCACGGTCAGCGTGGGGACCGACTGGATCACCAGCAGCACCCCTCCCCCCACCCCGCACAGGACACCCTGAAGGCCAGCGGCCCTGAGCCCGCAAGACCAGGAGGCCCGGCCTTTCTGGGCGAGTGGTGAGGCCGCCGCAGCTGAGCTCCAGTTCTGTGACTGCTTTTTGATGAGTTCCTTTAAAATCCTTTGTGGTTTGCCCCCGTCCCGTGGGGCGGGGTCACCTTGGGCCGCTGTGGCCTGGGCGGGCCTCCCACCAGCCCTGCCCAGGGGCGCGTGTGCCTGCTGCAGGTCCTGGTGTGGAGCTGTGACCCAGGTAGGTGCCTGGGCATGGTGGCAGTGGGGATCCCTGTGGGCTGCCCCTGCCCGTGCTGGACGCCCGCCCTGCCTTGGTCCACGTCCTGCTCAGGGACACTTGCGCTCGGAATCCTGGGTGTTTGCTGGGCTGTGAGGTGGCAGAACCATGTGATGCGTGAGCTCCGCTCCTGGCCCGGCCAGTGGTGGAGATGGACCCTGAATAAAAGGTGATGCTGTCCTGCTGGACGAAGTGGCTTTCTCCGTCTCCTGCCTCCCTTCCCCTCCCCCTGTGGCCCTGACTGGCACACCACGTCCCTGCAGGCCGTTAGGACTGTGTGTGTCCTATTAATTGAAAGGCAGAGGAACAGACCTGTTCCTTGTCCACTCCCCAGATGCCCACAGTCGGGGTGGGCCGGGCTCAAGCGTCCTGCTGCCTGGAGGTGGCAGAGAGGCTGCGCCGCAGCTACTGCAGTGTGGGGCGCAGCCGTCCGAGCGCTGGAGTTGGAAGTCTGTCCCACCTAGGCTGTCCGCCTCAGGCGGAAGGGGAGGGGAGCCAGCAGCTGGCCTGAGGCCCCCACCTGGGACAGCTTGGTGCTGGGGCCGAGGGCGCATGCGCCTTGGCAGTGAGCGTCTTAGAGTCCAGCCCCAAGCCCGTGGGCATGGTCCTCTTGCATGCCAGCTGGCGTGCATTGTAGGCCCAGTGGGGTGGAGTTGGTGCACAGGCGCTGCCGGCAGCACTGTATCTGCACCTTGAAGGATGGGGTCACGGTGCAGGGGCTGTGGGGTGGGGGCTGGCAGGCCTGCGTGGGGTCATGGTGCAGGGACTGTGGGGTGGGGGCTGGCAGGCGTGCAGGTGGCTGTGGGGTGGGGGCTGGCAGGCCTGCATGGGGTCATGGTGCAGGGACTGTGGGGTGGGGGCTGGCAGTCTTGTGTGGGGTCATGGTGCAGGTGGCTGTGGGGTGGTGGGCTGGCAGTCCTGCGTGGGGTCATGGTGCAGGGGCTGTGGGGTGGGGGCTGGCAGGCCTGCGTGGGGTCATGGTGCAGGTGGCTGTGGGGTGGGGGCTGGCAGGCCTGCATGGGGTGGTGGTGCAGGTGGCTGTGGGGTGGGGGCTACCGTGCAGGCCGTGCCAGTGCTGCACGTGCTGGGGCAATGGTGTGCAGGCCAAAGGGCTTTCCTGAGGGCCAAGCTCCAGCCGCGTGCTGCCCCTGGAGTGAGCCAGGAAGGGGGCAGGGCCCTGGGCAAGCCTTGAGCCCTCACGGTCAGCCTTGGCGCAGTCTCTCCACCCCCACCCTCCACTGCTGCCCTTGGAGGGTCTGGAGCGTTCTTCCATGCTGTCCACCGGGGCCAGTGCCGTCCTCCCCACCAGAGGCGGCAGCTGGCAGTCCTGAGCCTTCCATCCCTCAAGGGCCAAGGGTCAGCTTCCCCCAGCCCCACCAGTGTCCCTCAGCCTAAGGGAAGGGGCTGCCACTTGGGGAACACTCACCATGGCAGTGCCTGCCCACCTCGGGGCTCCTCTGTTTTCTTCTTTCCAATGTGTGTTTGTCTACTTCAAAGACAGGCAGAGAGAGAGAGATCTTCCATCTGCTGGTTCACTCCCCAAATGGCTGCAACTGCCGGAGCTGGACCGGTCGAGCCGGGAGCTTCTTCCAGGTCTGCACGCGGGTGGGGCCTTCTGCTTTCCCAGGCTCAGCCGAGAGCTGGATCGGAAGTGGAGCAGCCGGGGCTCCACCTGGTGCCCACGTGGGAAGCCGGCACTGCAGGTGGTGACTTTACCTGCTATGGCACAGTGCTGGCTCCAGTTCCTCTAACAAAATTCATTTTATTTGGAAAGCAGAGAAATCTTAACAAATGCCTGCAGTGGCCAGATCTGAGCCAGGGAGAAGACAGGAGGCCAGAACTCCGTTCAGGTCTGCCACGTGAGCGGCGAGCTGCCAACACCTGAGCCATCACTTCCGGACCCCCCCGGGGGGTGCTGAGCCATCACCTCCTGCCCCCCCCCCCCCCGTGCTGGGCCATCACCTCTTCCCCCCCCCCCCCGCCGGTGCTGGGCCATCACCTCCTGCTCCCCCAGGTGCTGGGCCATCACCTCCCCCCCCCCCCCGGTGCTGAGCCATCACCCACCCCACCCACCCCCACCCCCACCCCCCGGTGCTGAGCCATCACCTCAGGGAGGTGCTGAGCCGCAGAGTTAGCTGGAATGGGACCCCTAGGAAGGCGGTGGGAGTGGGGTGTTCAGGGGTCTGTTTGCAAAGGACCAGAGAAGTCCTGGGTCGGTGCAGCTCCTTCTGCCTCAGAGGGGTGGTGGAGGCGGTGGTGGGTGGGTGGGGAGCTCGGGGGAGCCCTCCCTCTGGAGCCAGATCTGGGGCAGAGGGGCGCCCTTGCTTTGCTCTGCATAGAGGGGCGCAGGCGGCTGCCAGGTGTGCCCGGGGTCGCCCCCGCGCTGGGACCTCTACGCTGCTGCCCCGTGAGCACAGGCTGATCCCCGCAGCCACGCGTGCTGGGCCTGGGCCTGGGCCGCGGCTGTGGCCCTTCTGTGGCTCGGGGGCATCGGGGCCCAGCGTGAGCTCAAGAGGCCACAGAAAGCCTCCGAGCGGATGGAGCCCCCAGCGCCACAGCTGCTCACGGCGAGGGCTGCCAGCTCCCTCCGAGGTACGCACAGCAGCAGGGGCGCGTGAGGGTGCAGCTGGGCTGGGGCTTGGGGCCGCCTCCCTGCAGGCCCTGGGTGCATCTGGGTGGGCAGCCCGGGTCATGGCTGTGGGGCCTGGGAAGGGAGCTTGGGGAGGGGGAGGGGCGTTGGGAGCCTGCTGGGCTGGGCTGGCACTGGGAGGCGCTCCTGACCTGGAGACCTGTGGCCTGCAAGTCCCAGCACCTGCTGTTGCTCTGGGGTCCATCTCCGTTTCAGGCGCATGCCCTCTTGGGCGGTTGCTTCACTGCTAGGACCCGGGCCAGGGACAGTGGCATCCGGGCAGGCCCAGCCCACGCATCCCGCGGAGCCGGAGGCCCCATTTCCCAGACAGGCTGGCCCAGGGGGGTGTGGGCTGTGGCTGGCCCTGGGCAGGTGTGTGGGCACCGTGGGGGTCCTTGGTGGAGGTGAGAGTTTTGCCCCTACTGGCCACCTGGACGGGGTTCTAAGGCCTCCCCTGAGGTGGTGCCTGAGCTGGGAGACTGCTGAGGGCAGCTCCTGGAGCCATTGCCCTGGTGGGAGGACCTGCCTGTGTCCCCGTCCATGCTCTGAGCTGCCCAGGCGCCAGGCCCTGCCCCTGCCCGCCCTAGCTTTGGATCTTCAGGGAGGTCACAGGTCCTTCTGTCTCCTGTCTGGGAGCAGCAGGGAGGAGCCTGTGAGGCCCAGGGGACAGAGTTCTAGCTCTGTCCATCTGTGCCTGCAGCCCCTAGAGGCCTCAGATGCCCACGACACTGCTGAGCCTCGCCCCTCCGCCCAGACCACGGGCCACCAAGGAACCGTGCCGAGGCTGGGACAAGAAGCTGGTGAGCCCCTGGGTTGCATCTGCCCCACCCCTGGCCTGAGCCCAGGCCCCTGTGTGGCCACCCCAAGACCCCACTCTCCCACCTGCCCCCAGTGAGGCCCCCCGTGCAGAGGTCGCGCTGCAGGCCGTGCTGTGGGATTCCAGGAGGCACTGAGAGGTAAGGCTGCCTCCACCCTTCTGGAGGGAGGCCAGGGCTAGACCGCTGACCTCCGGCCATCCTGCCTGCTACAGAGGCCATGGAGCGCCGGCTCCCAGGGCTGCCTGACTTGCTGCTGCCCCACAGGGCAAGTGGGCGGCTGGCGGCCGAGGCCTTGCACTGCCGGCCGAAGGGCCCCGTGCGCGTGGATGAGAAGGTGCTGGGGGGACTGCGTGGCTTCCAGGCTGTGAGTGGGGCGTCCACTGCCGGTGCCTGCGCCTCCGGGGAGCAGGGACTGAGTCGGGGCCCCGTGAGGCGAGTGGGGCCCAGACGCCTCTGGACAGTGGCTGGGAACATGCGCACAGCGGGGTCAGGGCGGCTCAGGGCTGTGAGGCCTGGCATTGGCCCTGCCTCGCCCTCTGTGAGAGCCAGGCCAGGACGGGTGTGCCCAGCGGGCAGGGCCAGGCAGGCCACGGTGCAGCTCACTGCAGGCCCTCAGCCCCACCGCCCAGGGCGCCTTCGCGAGGCCCCGTTCTGAGTCTGGCCTCCAGCCGATTGGCAGCCCTGGTGTCCGCTGTCTACCAGTTCTCCGCCAGCCTTCGTATGGGTGAGCTGGGCGGGGCAGTGGTCAGGGGTGGGACAGCCCTCCCGGGGATGCTCTCGAGACTGCCTGCTCTGCTGTCCCCCTGGCCCTACCCCGCACAGTGGGACCTGAGCCCCTCCCTGCTGGCCCCCGCTCCACTGTGCACACATCTGCTCTCTCCCCAGGGCCAGGCCAGGCCACGAGCCTTGGACACAGTGCGGGCCCTCGTGTGTGAGTGAGCACCCCACTCCTGTCCAGGCCCTGGTTCTCCAGGTTGCTGGAGGCCATCTCTGTCCTGGAGAGCAGCAGCAGGGGCTTCACGACACAGGGGACGGAGGGAGTTGGGGGGCCCCGGCCCGAGCAGCTCAAGTGAGGACTGACGCCCGCTGTGGGTGCCTGCAGGCCGGACAGTGCCCTCCATGTTTGCAGACAACGGCTTGGGAGCTGCGCTCTCCATCAGAGTGGCTCAGGCTTCTCAGGGCGCTGCTGGCCGGGGAGATGCCCCTCCCCCGTGGCAACAGCAATAAAGAGTCCCCAGCCCCCCGCTTCTCGTGGTCATTGTGCTTGCTGGTGGAGGAGGGGCTGGGAGCAGAAGCCAGCTGTCCATACGTGCCCTGGGGTGGCCACACGCGCCAGGGGAGGGGGCAGGGGCAGCTGCAGCCCCTGTGCTTGGGGGCTGTGTTTGCCCTGAGGAGCGGGACACACGCCCATGGCTGGGGCACTACTGGACACTGCAGGACAGCGGCTGGCAGGCAGCCCCGGGGAGGGTGCGGACAAGTGCCAGCACCCTGGCAGGGGGCGCATACAGCCCCAGGGAGGGCCGGGGTGTTGGGGGGCGCGTACAGCCCTGGGCACGGCGTGGGAAGCTGGCGAGCCCCTCAGTGACCACTGCTGCCCCTCAGAAACGGTGGCTGAGTGGGGCGGGGTGGCCCCTCCAGGCAGCAACTGCTGGCCAAGGCCCCGGCCGCGGGGGTGAGGCCCCACTGCCCGTTTGTCTCTGGCAAACCCCACCACCGAGGGACGACTTCTGGTGTCGGCGGCCCTGGTCTCCATGGAGCTCCTGGCTGGCTCTGGTTGGATCCCTGTTTGACGGTGTGGGGAGTGGGAGGTGGCTGCCGCGAAGCCACCTGGGCAGGAAGGGTGACGGGTGGGGCTGTGACCCTGACGCCAGGCCCGCTGTGCAGCGAGGCAGGCACCAGTCTGCACAGCAGAAGGCTGACCACTGACCTGTCCCCGCATCTGCCTCATCCCCAGGCGTCAGGAACTGGGGCCACAGGGGAGGCCTCGGCTGTGTTGTGGCAGCAGGCGCCAGCCTGGTCCTGCGAAGAGGGCACAGGGGGCATCGCCCTCACTTGCCCACTACTCAGGCCTTGGGAGCTCCCTCCCCTCTGGGCAGCCCCTGGGCCTCCCAGAGGAGGGAGCAGGGGGTCCTGTGAAGAGGATGCTGAGACCTGGCTGAGGGACCTTCCTGGGGGTCAGCGGAGCAGTGAGGCCCAGGGGCCTAGTTTGTATTGGGGTTCAGAAGCCCCTTCCTCTGCCAGGGCGGCCCCCCTCCCCTGCACAGGCAGCAGGGAGCGGCCCCCACCCTGTGCAGGATGTGCCCACCCAGGGGCCTGGCTGCTCGGGGGACGAGGGCTCCTGGTGGTTCCTTGGCAGCAGCCAGAGCCCTCCCCACCCAGCTAGCAGGTGGGGGGGCCGTGGCTGTGGTCCCGGTCCTACTGCTGTGTGGGCTATGATGAGGGAGACAGGACCCCAAGAGCAGCCCCACTCCCTGGGCGAGCACCCTGCAGAGCAGAGGTGAGGAGAGACGGGCACACAGGACTCCCAGGCCCACCCCAGGTCGTTAGCCACTCTAATTCCCCAGGAATGTGCTGTCCCCAGCCGACAGGAGCACAGAGATGGG
The DNA here is from genome assembly GCF_964237555.1 of Oryctolagus cuniculus. Taxonomy (NCBI): domain Eukaryota; kingdom Metazoa; phylum Chordata; class Mammalia; order Lagomorpha; family Leporidae; genus Oryctolagus; species Oryctolagus cuniculus. Next base: position 164,242,852 of record NC_091438.1, read on the forward strand.
GGGCCATCCTGGAGGGGCCGGGTCTCAGGTCCCAGGGTCTGCGCTGTTATCACGCCCAGCCTCTGAGGTCTTGCTGCAGGACAGAATGCCGCCCCCTCGGGGCGCTGCTTCTGACCTGGACCCTCCTTTCTGGAGCTGGGCTGACCCAAGTGCCCACTGCTCCCCTGTCCCCATCTGGGCCCTGAGAGGCCAGTGCAGAGCTGGCCCGCCTCAGGTAGACCCTTGCCCCCAGGCCCCACTGAGGAGCAGTGGGCCCCCTGCCCAGTCATGGCCAGCACGGGGGACACCTCCACCCTGCCAGGCTTGCATTCGATAGGGCAACCCCTTCCTGAGCCCGGATTGGGCGTGGGGGCGACTGCCGCCTGGCTGGACCTGACCAGCCCCTGCTGGCCCTGGGACATCACAGCCCCCCTCCTTGGCACGCCCTCCTGGGTTCAAGCAGACAGGAATGTGGACCTCAGGCTCGGAGTGGCTGGAGAGTCCTTGGGCCAGGAGCCGTGTCTGCAGCGGGGTCAGGGCTGGGGGCTCCTGGCCCACCGTCAGGAGGCTGCTCCCATCCACAGCCCCACCTGCTGGAGGTAGACACCCCCCCGACTTCCCAACCCTGTGGTCCTCTGGGTGCTGACATGCAGGGCAGGCTGCAGCCAGGCCAGGCTGGCCCTTTGAGGCCCTCACCCAGTGGGGTTTCTGCCTCGCTGCCCCCGCTGGGCTAGGACCGCCAGCACCCAGCCGTGCCCCCCAGTCCCAGGGCACACTCCTGACTCCCATCAGCTGCCCAGAGGACCAGGGTGGCCAGGAGCTGGGGAGCCTGCGCGTGCCTCCTGCAGCCACGGCTCTGTGCCTGTGGGCAGCTTGGCTTCCTCTGAGACCTGGGGAGCCCTGGCATGGCTGCCCACACAAGGGCCCAAGTGGCTGCATGTCTGTGTGGGTGGGTCCCCATGTCCAGGAGTCCTGCCCGGGGACCAAACAGAATCACCAGGGCCCCTGGGTGCAGGGGCAGGAGCCCTGGGCTGAGCAGTCAGGTAGCTCAGAGGTGGCCATAGTTGGGTTCTGGGGCCTGTGCAGGGGGCTGTGTGTTGGCCTGGACACACTGAGGCAGCCTGCCCTGCAGCTGGAGTTTGCTGGCTGGGCTGAGCGAGAGGCCTCCCACAAGGGCCCCTACTGGCTCCACCTGGGAGGCAGCAAGGAACCTAGTCGCGCCCACAGAGCAGGCCTGCCCGGGCTCTGGCTGAACTGGGCTGGGCCAGCCTGCCCTCTGGACGCCAGTGCAGGCCATGCCCGGCTCTGTGACCCAGGATCTCCTGCAGCCTCTTGGCCCCCCAGGGTTGGGTCCAGGTGGGCAGAGGCCTTGCCCTGGGGTCAGGGACGGAGACGGCCCCCTCACATTAGCTGGTGCGTGTGCCGGGCAGGCGGGGTGGGCACAGGAGATGTGGGGACAAAAGATCTTTGCGTGGCAGGGTTTGGGGGCAGTGATTCATGGGCTCCTGCTGTGATGGCATGCCTTGTGTAACAGCCAGGTATCCCGAGGCTGTCCTGCTGCGACCTGTGTGTGAGCCGGCAGCAAGGTGGGGGCCAGAAGGAAGATGGGCACTGGAGGCAGCTGTGGACACAGGACCACCTGCTTTTTAAAAAAAGATTTTATTTATTTGAGAGAGAGAGAGGAAGACAGATCTTCCATCTGTTCACTCCACAAACGGTCACAATGGCTGGAGCTGGGCCGATTTGAAGCCAGGAGCCAGGAGCTTCTTCCAGGTCTCCCATGTGGCTGCGGGGGCCCAAGCACCTGGGCCGTCTTCCACTGCTTTCCCGGGTGCATTAGCAGGGAGCTGGATGGGAAGTGGAGCAGCCGGGACTCGAACTGGCGCCCAGGTGGGATGCTGGTGCTGAAGCAGGCGGCTCAGCCCACTGTGGCACAGCCCCACCCTCCTCAGACCCTTTAAGCCGCGAGTCCACGTCTGGGCCCCGCGGAGCCCTCCCTGCAGGTCACCAGCCCTGCCGGTCCCGGAACACCTGTCTCCAGCCTGTGCAGGATGCCGGGCACAGGCTTTGAGGGCCTTTCTGTGGAGGCCAGGCCCAGCCAGAGTAGGTGGTCTTCGTGCTACTGCCCCAGGACGGCAGCCTTGTTCTGGCCATCTGTCACCTCCTGGGATCAGAGGCAGGCAGTTAGGGGAGCAGGGCCCCTGGGCACTGCTGCAGGGCGGGGCTGGGTCTGACCCCTACCCGGACCCTCTCCCAACAGCAGATATGTTTGGCCTAGGAAGTTGCTGTGCACCCTAAGGTCCTCCACGAGTTTGGGGGCCTGCTGCCTTCCGGGGACAGGGATCCAGACAGCACGGGGGAGCCAGGAAGGCTGACCAGGAAGGGGCGCTGTGACCAGTCCATGGCCGCGAGGAGGCCGTGGCCAGCACTACAGCTACACAGCCTGTAGAGCGAGTGCGCGGTGTCCAGCGTCCAGCACAGGGTGGGAGCAGAGGCAGGGGGCCACGGGGGCCACCCTGCAGGGCCAGGGAGAGCAGGTGGCCACGGCGTGAGGCCTCGTCTCCCACGCATCCTGGGAGTGCCGACTCCGTGTTAACCACAGCCCAAGTTGTTTCACTGGAGTTGTTTATTTGGAAGAGCCAGGGGGAGCTCTGGCACATGCTGGCTTGCTCCCACAGTGGCCACAACAGCCAGGCGGAGGCCAGAAGCCGGGAACTCCATCTGGGTCTCCAACATGGGTGGCAGGGGCCCAAGTTCTTGGGCCATCGTCCATCGCTTTCCCAGGTGCATCAGCAGGGAGCCGGCAGCTTCACCAGTCCCCAGGCTGTCCTGCTCGGTGCTTGTGCCCGTGACGCAGCGTCCATTCCCCTGGGCAGCACTGGCTCTTTGGCCTGTTGTAGCCGAACCCCAGAGCAAACGCCACCCGGCTGGGCCCGGCCACACAGAGCTTCCTCTGGCACTGGGAATCAGAATTCTTCCCCGGAACCATCAGTAAACTCATGGACTTCGCAGAGGGATGGACCCCGGAGCCAAGCAGAGACCGGGCAGTGTGGACCCTGGCTCAGCCCCGCTTTGCCCTGTGGTCCTCGGCCAGCGTCAGCCTCCCCACCCTTCCCAAGCTCAGGGCCTAACCCCACCACGGGGGGGCAGAGCCTCATCCTGCTGGCCCTGCTGCCACCAACCGCGGTCACCTCAGGGACCCTGATCAGGGCAGGGCTGTGCAGGGCAGTGGCGCTGGCTGCCGAGGTGGCTGCCTGGAGACCCGGCACCGCCCTCCGGGACTGCGGGAGCCCTTCAGGTCCTGGATGCTTCTTCCAACAAAAGCAGCGCAAACCGGAGCATCCAAACGAATGGACACGAGGAGGCAGGCCAGCGCTGGACCCCGCCCCACTCGGGCAGCTGCAGGCGGAGGAGCGGGGCCACAGCTGGGTCTCCGCCTCCCGGAGCCTGGGCCCGGGGTGCACAGGGCAGGGGCTACGGCGGCCGCCGCTGCAGACTCCGGAACCGGTGCCGCGATTCCCCTGCAAACCACGCGCTCCCGCCCACGTGTCCGAATCCCGGCGGCGAGGTGGAAGGGGATCTGGGAGATACCAGGACCCGCGCCACGCACACACACGAACAAGCCAAAGGGAACGCTGGCTCGTGCTCGCCAGCAACGCAGACCCCGAGTCCACGGCCGCAGTGCGCAGCGTCGGGCACAGGAGTGGGGTCCCGGGCGCCACCAAGCCCACCCCGCAGGGCCAGTCCAGGGGCTGGGGGCCAGGGAGTGCAGGTGGCCGCGGCGCGAGGCCTCCGCCTAGGGCACGCCCTCCCGGCGCTGGCAGCACTGCGACGGCGGCGCCGACCAGTCGTACACGTAGGACAGGCGCAGCTGCACTTCGCGGCGGCACAGGCGGCCGTGGCGCGCCAGCGTGCGGTGCTTGTCCAGCATGTCCGCCGCGCTCTGCTTGTGCGTCACCAGGTACTGGTTGTTGCAGCCGCGCGACCGGTACTCGGTGTCGAAGCGCGGGTCGTGCTCGCGCTGCACGTCCACGGGCGCCAGCCACGCGCCCAGGGACACGTCCTCGCTGCGCCAGGCGCGCAGGTACTCGCGGCTCAGGCGCAGGTAGTGCACCAGGTCAGCCGAGAGCACGTAGCCGCCGCCCAGCGCGTAGGGCAGGTAGTAGTCGCACAGCTGCCAGTCGGCCTCGCGCCAGCGGCCCCCCGGCTTCACGCGCCCGCGCCCCGAGAAGAAGCCCCAGTAGAGGCGGCGGCGGCGCGCGGGGTCGCGGGCGCGCAGCTCGGCCAACAGCGCGTCCAGCCGCGCGAACGAGTCGTCGTCCGCCTTGAGCACGAACTCGAAGGCCACGTGCTCGTCCAGCCAGGCCAGCATGGCCAGCACCTTGGCGGCCAGGTTCTCGTAGGCGTCGCGCAGCGCCGGCAGCAGCAGCAGGTCCCCGTGTCGCGCCTGCTCGCGCTCCAGCGCAAGCAGCTCCTCGGCGCCCAGCCCGCGCGTGCCCACAGCGAAGCGCGCCCACACGTCGCCGGGGCCCCCGCGCCGCGCCGCCAGCCACGTGCTGCGCACGGCGCTGCGGCGCTCGGTGGCGCGGGGCGCGCTGGCCACCAGCACGGCCAGGAAGGCGGTGGCCACGGGCGCGGGCGCGGCGGCAGGTGCTGGGCCGCGGCCCGGCGCCGCCCCCGGGCCCTCGGGGGAGCAGCGCGCCAGGAACAGCAGCGCTGCGCCGCCCAGCGCCAGCGCGCCCAGGCCCAGCGCCGCGCGCCGCCGCCACGCGCGCCGCGGCAGCTTCATGGCACCCGCGGCGGCCCCGGTGCGCGAGAGCGCAGGCGCCGCGCCTGCCTGGGCGGCGCGTGCGCACTGCGGCGGCGGCGCGTGCGCACAGGGAGCAGCCCCGGGGTGCCGCGCCTGTCGGCGGCCGTGGCGGCGGCCGAGTGGGGCGCCGTGGGTCCCAGGCTGCGCTCCCGGAGGGTGGCACCCAGTCCTAGGGTGCCCGCAGCCCAGCGACACACCCGCGGCGGGCGGGCGTCACGGGGCAACGCGCCGCCTTTTCATTGGTGGGCTCGTAGCGTTCGGGCGGCCGCTTCCGCCCGGACGCGAAATGGCGACGCCGGCGTCAGCGCGGCGAGGTGGCGCGCCCCAGCCGCGGGCCCACCCCTTCCCGGAACAAAGATGGCCGCAGTCTGAGCTGGTCCCGGTCCGAGGCGTCACTGGCGCTCGGTCGCCTGTCGGGTCACGGGCGCGGGTCTCGGGCGGCCGGTGAGTGGGGAAGCGGGCCCGCGGCTGGGGCAGGCTCAGCCGGGACGCCGTCCGCTCGGCCGCGAGCCGCCGCCGTGGGGCGAGGCAGGGCGGCGCTCGGCCCCGCGTCCCCCGCGCCGCGCCAGCGAGGCTGCGGGAGCCGGGCCGTCCGCGGGGTGACCTTGGACTGTCGGCGGACTCCTGCCGCAGCTTGCTCGCGGCGAGACTCGCCGGCTGCTGACGAGCGGGCTTCGGAGCCGCGGGCGCGGGGTGTTCCGGCCCCAGGGACCCCCTGGCTTCCCGCGGAACGAGGCCCCCGGAGGCCGGCGCCCGTTACCCAGGCGTTGGTCCCGCGGCTTCCCGACGCAGCTGCGGGGATGGTGCGGCGGGTGGGGGGCGTGGGCCCCTCCCTCGGCAGCCGGGACCGGCGCGCTGGCAGCCGCCTGGAGAGCTGGGGAGGGCGCAGGTCCCCGAAACTGTGGGAGGGGCCCGCAAGCTGTGTCCGGCTTCCTGCAGCCGCGGCTTGCTGGGAACGGAGATCCCGGGCCGGTGGGGACGCGGATGGACCCCATCTTTATGCGCGGTTACTGGGGGCGACTCCCTGGTCTCCGCGCGGCCCATGGGGATAAGCAGGCTTCTTGGGGGACAGAGTCCGCCCACAGCAGGTGCTCTGCGGCCAACCTGGTGGACTTGGCTCCCGGAAGTGGTCTTGGTTAGTAGACAGCGCTTCCCCGGCCTGCAGGGCAGCAGTGGGATTCCGGGGGGGCTCCCGCGGGTACAGCTCTTGGTTTCTGGCATGCTGCACTTCTGCTCGGGGCCCGCCTTTTGTGTTTTATGGATTTGAAAAGCGAGGAGAGAGCATGTCTTCCATCCCCTGGGTCACTCCCCGGATGATGGGCCAGGCCAGGCCGAAGCCAGGAGCCTGGCGCTCTGTCCGGTCTCCCACGTGGCTGCAGGGGCTCAAGCACTTGGGCCATCACGTCTGTCTCCCGGGCCATCAGCAGGGAGCCGGCTTGGCGTGGAGCAGCCTTCACCTGAACTGGCGCCCCTGTGGGGAGCTGGTGTCACAGGCTGTGCCCCTCCCCCCCCACGCAGGCTGAAGGCGTGGCCGGTGCTGGGCTGGGAGCCCAGGCAGATGCAGGCCGCAGACTGGAGTCCGGGGGGGCCGGGTGAGGCCCTCACCTAGGCCAGGACCGGGCTGGGCAGCAGCCGCGGCTTCTCTGGACAGCCGTGCCCAGGCCTGGGCTGTCTCAGCTTCCTCCTCCTCCCTCCCCAGCTCCCCGGCCATCCCACGGGCTGCCCGGTGTGGCCATGGCGTCCAGGCGGCTGCCCCACTGGCTCTGGTGGCTCCTGGGCAGCGTCCTGCTGGGGGGTGTGTCTGCACGGCCTGCCAATCACTCGTCCACGCGGGAGGAGAATGAGATCCTGCCCCCAGACCACCTGAACGGGGTGAAGCTGGAGATGGACGGGCACCTCAACAAGGACTTCCACCAGGAGGTCTTCCTGGGCAAGGACGTGGACGGCTTCGAGGAGGACGCCGAGCCGCGGCGCAGCCGGAGGAAGCTCATGCTCATCTTCTCCAAGTGGGGGCCTGGACACGGGGGCCGGGGGGGCTGGACACGGGGCCTGGGGGGCCTGGACACGGGGGCCGGGGGGGCTGGGCTGGGCTGGGCTGGGGCCGAGCCGTCACAGCTGGGGCCCTCAGGGCGGACAGCAGTCCCTATTGCCCACCTGCACAACTGACCAGACTCCGGTCAGCACCCTGAGGAGCTCTGGGAGCGGCCTGTAGCCGTGGCCACTGCAGGTCCATCCCAGTTAGGGGAGGAGCTGGGGTGGGTCTCTTGTGTTGGGGGTCTTTTTCTTTAATGTGAGCTTCGTTTATTTACTTGAAAGGCAAAGTGAGAGCAAGAGCTAGGGTGCTTCCATCCGCTGGTTCACTCCCACGGGCGGCCACGCTCACTCCCGCGGGCGGCCACGCTCACTCCCACGGGCGGCCACGCTCACTCCCATGGACAGGCCACATTTATTCCCACGGGCGGCCACGCTCGCTCCCGCGGGCGGCCACGCTCACTCCCATGGACAGGCCACATTTATTCCCACGGGCGGCCACGCTCGCTCCCACGGGCGGCCACGCTCACTCCCATGGACAGGCCACATTTATTCCCACGGGCGGCCATGTTCTCTTCTGCCTATAGCCATGTTTCTTTCCATGGATGGCTACATTCACTCCTGTCGACGGCTTCAAGGGCCAGGGCCGGTTCAGGCTGAAGCCAGGAGCCTGGAGCTCTGTCCAGGTCTCCTGTGTGGGTGCTGGGGCCCAGGTCCCTGGGCTCAGCCCATTAGCAGGGAGCTGGGTCAGAAGTGGAGCCCGAGACTGGCGCCCATGTGGGATGCCGGTCTTGCAGGCCACAGCGCCAGCCCCTGGAGTCTTCCGTCCTGTCCACAGACAAGCGCTGTGTCCCCACAGGGTCTCCCGACGTGCTCGGGCCTGGCTTGTGCAGGGCAGCCTGTGTGGTCCTGAGGCCGAGCACTTTGAGGGGGTCTTGCCTCCCCTCTCAGACGTCTAGGGAGCCCCGTGTCCTGCAGCTTCCCATACACTGCTGGGTGGCATGGCTGGCCGGGGAGCTGCCCAGCGTCCCGGGGGCCCTGTCTGATGCCTGCCTGCCGTCTGCCGTCATGCAGGGTGGATGTGAACACTGACCGCAAGATCAGCGCCAAGGAGATGCAGCGCTGGATCATGGAGAAGACAGCCGAGCACTTCCAGGAGGCCGTCAGGGAGAACAAGATGCACTTCCGGGCCGTGGACCCTGACGGCGACGGTACCGTGGCCGGGGGGCCCGGGGCAGGCACCAGGACGGGGACCCTGACGGCGGTGCTGTGGCCAGGGGGCCCGGGGCAGGCACCAGGACGGGGACCCTGACGGCGGTGCTGTGGCCGGGGGGCCAGGGGCAGGCACCAGGACGGGGACCCTGACGGCAACGGTACCGTGGCAGGCACCAGGACGGGGACCCTGACGGCGACGGTGCTGTGGCCGGGGGGGGGGGCCTGGGGCAGGCACAGGACGGGGACCCTGATGGCGACGGTACCGTGGCCGGGGGGCCTGGGGCAGGCACCAGGACGGGGACCCTGACAGCCACAGTGCTGTGGCCGGGGGGGCCTGGGGCAGGCACCAGGACGGGGACCCTGACGGCCACAGTGCTGTGGCCGGGGGGGCCTGGGGCAGGCACCAGGACGGGGACCCTGACGGCCACGGTGCTGTGGCCGGGGGGGCCTGGGGCAGGCACCAGGACGCGGACCTTGACGGCGGTGCTGTGGCCTGGGGGCGGGCACCAGGACGCGGACCTTGACGGCGGTGCTGTGGCCTGGGGGCGGGCACCAGGACGGGGACCTTGACGACGGCGGTGCTGTGGCCTGGGGGCGGGCACCAGGACGGGGACCTTGACGACGGCGGTGCTGTGGCCTGGGGGCGGGCACCAGGCCCCAGCTACACGGGGCTCCAGCAGGGGCCTTGAGTGTGGCTGGGGCTGCAGGTGTCAGCGAGCTGGGCTGGGTTGTGCACGGGGCTGTGTCCTTGGATGTGTGCAGCAGGCCCCGCCCCTGCACCGCAGCCCTGCTGGACACCTGGAGCTGGCCCTGCCCCTCCCGCCTGTGCAGCGGCTGTGGCACGGGGCTCTCGGCCCGCGTCCTGAAGTAGCCGCGTCTCGCCCTGGCGGGCTGTCTGCCCTGCAGGCCGCGTGTCGTGGGACGAGTACAAGGTGAAGTTCCTGGTGAGCAAGGGCCACAGCGAGAAGGAGGTGCTGGACGCCGTCCAGAGCAAGAGGGAGCTGCAGGTGGACGAGGAGAGTGAGTGCTCGGCCCGCCAGGCGTGGGCGCCGCTGTGCCCTGGGGCTGGGGTGCAGTCAGGGCGCGCGGCCCACCTCCCTGGGTCAGAGGAAAGGGTCAGGAGCTCCTGTTCAGGCACGCGGAGTGTGTGGTCGCCTGGGTGCCGTGCGGGGTGTTAGTGGCACCCACAGGTGGAGTGTGGTCGCCTGGGTGCCGTGCGGGGTGTTGCGGCACCCACAGGTGGAGTGTGGTCGCCTGGGTGCTGTGCGGGGTGTTGGCGGCACCCACAGGTGGAGTGTGGTCGCCTGGGTGCCGTGCGGGGTGTTGGCGGCACCCACAGGTGGAGTGTGGTCGCCTGGGTGCTGTGCGGGGTGTTAGTGGCACCCACAGGTGGAGTGTGTGGTCGCCTGGGTGCCGTGCGGGGTGTTGGCGGCACCCCCAGGTGGAGTGTGTGGTCGCCTGGGTGCTGTGTGGGGTGTTAGCAGCACCCACAGGTGGAGTGTGGTCGCCTGGGTGCCGTGCGGGGTGTTGGCGGCACCCACAGGTGGAGTGTGTGGTCGCCTGGTGCCATGCAGGGTGTTAGCAGCACCCCCAGGTGGAGTGTGGTCGCCTGGGTGCCGTGCGGGGTGTTGCGGCACCCACAGGTGGAGTGTGGTCGCCTGGGTGCTGTGCGGGGTGTTGGCGGCACCCACAGGTGGAGTGTGGTCGCCTGGGTGCCGTGCGGGGTGTTGGCGGCACCCACAGGTGGAGTGTGGTCGCCTGGGTGCTGTGCGGGGTGTTAGTGGCACCCACAGGTGGAGTGTGTGGTCGCCTGGGTGCCGTGCGGGGTGTTGGCGGCACCCCCAGGTGGAGTGTGTGGTCGCCTGGGTGCTGTGTGGGGTGTTAGCAGCACCCACAGGTGGAGTGTGGTCGCCTGGGTGCCGTGCGGGGTGTTGGCGGCACCCACAGGTGGAGTGTGTGGTCGCCTGGTGCCATGCAGGGTGTTAGCAGCACCCCCAGGTGGAGTGTGGTCGCCTGGGTGCCGTGCGGGGTGTTAGCGGCACCCACAGGTGGAGTGTGTGGTCGCCTGGGTGCCGTGCAGAGTGTTAGCGGCACCCACAGGTGGAGTGTGTGGTCGCCTGGGTGCCGTGCGGGGTGTTGGCAGCACCCCCAGGTGGAGTGTGGTCGCCTGGTGCCGTGTGGGGTGTTAGCAGCACCCACAGGTGGAGTGTGTGGTCGCCTGGGTGCCGTGCAGAGTGTTAGCGGCACCCACAGGTGGAGTGTGTGGTCGCCTGGGTGCCGTGCAGGATTCAGTGGCACCCACAGGTGGAGTGTGGTCGCCTGGGTGCCGTGCAGGATTCAGTGGCACCCAGCACCGTGGGGTTAGCATCAGTGCTGACCCTGCCCCGTGTGCACATGGACTCTGCCAGCAGGGTGCTCTGTCTTTCCTGGAGCTGGACTAGGCGGTCACTGGCTGGTCCACACTCAGGGCCTTACCCTTGGCCCCCTCTCGGCTTTCTGGCCATGGAGGACACGGAGGGGCCGCCTGCTCTGGTGCCAAGGCCCGGCTGAGTCCTGGGCTGACCGACTGAGGAGGCTGTGGGCAGGGTGTGGGCAGGGCGGGCTCCTGAGGTTGGGGTCTCTGGGGAGAACCTGCCCTGTCCCCTCAAGCTCCTACCACTGCCCTGAGCCTCTGGCCTCTGCTGTCTGTGGCCATCTTCCCTTGCGTGTCCTCCTTTGGCCAAGGCCCAGGCCCGTGTCTGGGGCTGTCACAGCTGTGCCCGGCCCCGGAGCAGTCATGGCTGCAGAGGCCTCTCTGCACACGAGGTCTGGTTTGCAGTGGGAGCTGGGGGTGGAAGGTCTGCCCCGGTCTTGGCCCGGCCTGAGAGGGTCCTGTGCTGTCTTTTGCAGTGACCTGGGCTAGAGAGAGGGCCCTGGAGCCAGCCTCCCTCCCTCCCTGGAGCCGTTGGGGCTAGAGACAGCTATGACCCAGGCGTGGGGCTCCCACCTGCCTGCCCGGGTCAGGCCGTCTCCTGATGGTGGCACAGGGCAGCTCGGCTCCTCTGGGGTGTCCCCAGGGACAGTGGGTTCCTGGTGGGGCCACTGCTGCGTGTGGGTGCGTGTGGAGGGCCGGGTGCTGCGTGTGGGTACATGTGGAGGGCCGGGTGCTGCGTGTTGTGTGGGTGCGTGTGGAGGGCCGGGTGCTGTGTGTGGGTGCGTGTGGAGGGCCGGGTGCTGCGTGTGGGTGCGTGTGGAGGGCCGGGTGCTGCGTGTGGGTACGTGTGGAGGGCCGGGTGCTGTGTGTTGGTACGCGTGGAGGACTGGGTGCTGGGTGTTGTGTGGGTGCGTGTGGAGGGTCGGGTGCTGCGTGTGGGTGCGTGTGGAGGGCCGGGTGCTGGGTGTTGTGTGGGTGCGTGTGGAGGGCCGGGTGCTGGGTGTGGGTGCGTGTGGAGGGCCGGGTGCTGTGTGTTGTGTGGGTGCGTGTGGAGGGCCAGGTGCTGCGTGTTGTGTGGGTGCGTGTGGAGGGCCGGGTGCTGCGTGTGGGTGCGTGTGGAGGGCCGGGTGCTGCGTGTGGGTGCGTGTTCAGGGCCGGGTTTGTGCCTGTGGCTGTGCAGGGGCCCTGGAACAGTTTCCCGGGAACAGAACCTGAGTGTGGCCCGGGGAGCAGCCTGCGGGGCCAGGGTCCCATGTGTCCCCTCCTGAGGCCCCAGGCTCAGTGTGCCCGGTCTCATGGGCGGCCGCTCTCAGCACAGGAAGTCCTGGAGAACCTCAAGGACCGCTGGTATCAGGCCGACAGCCCCCCTGCCGACCTGCTGCTGACCGAGGACGAGTTCCTGTCCTTCCTGCATCCCGAGCACAGCCGCGGCATGCTCAAGTTCATGGTCAAGGAGATCATCCGGGACCTGGGTAACGTGGGGGCTGCTCGGGGGTTCTGAGGGGCTGAGCAGGGCAGCGCCGCCGGCCTCACGCGGGCTCGGTGCACAGACCAGGATGGCGACAAGCAGCTGTCTCTGCCCGAGTTCGTGTCCCTGCCCGTGGGCACCGTGGAGAACCAGCAGGGCCAGGACATGGATGACAGCTGGGTCCGAGACCGGAGGAAGGAGTTCGAGGAGCTGATCGACGCCAACCACGACGGGGTCGTGACCTCGGAGGAGCTGGAGGTGAGCCGGGCGGGGCCCCACTCACACTCAGGACGGCCGGGCGGGGGGCGTTCGCCCTGCCCCCAGGCATGCTCGCTGGGAGCTGCGTGGGTGCCGTGTGCTCTCATCCTCGGATGAGTCACTCTCTCTACACCAGAAGCCGCTGATGGCCCAGTGGGGCCACCTGGGGCCTGGCAGCCCCATGAGCCCCCACCCCCCTGCCGTGTACCCCGGGGCCCTCGGCTTCTCCCTGCCCGGCACCCCCCAGGAGTGAGTGTTCCAGAACGAGCCCCCTTCTCAGCCAGGGCCGCGGGGTGAAGACGCTCGCGCCGGGCCCTTGGGCCTTGCCCCCCCGCTGCGGGTGCCGCTGTGTTTCGGGTGCGGTGGGGCTGGGGCGGGGCGGGGCCGGCCCCCCAGGACGGAGCCTGCGCCCCATGCCCCCGCAGAGCTACATGGACCCCATGAACGAGTACAACGCCCTCAACGAGGCCAAGCAGATGATCGCCATCGCCGACGAGAACCAGAACCTGCACCTGGAGGCGGACGAGGTCCTCAAGTACAGCGAGTTCTTCACGGGCAGCAAGCTCATGGACTACGCGCGCAGCGTGCACGAGGAGTTCTGAGCCCGCCCATGCGGCCTCTGGCTTCCGAGAACCGCGAGAGCCCTGCCCGGTGCCGACCACATCAGGGCCCCGTGCCCCGGGCTGGGCCCCGTGGGAAACCACGCAGCTCCTGCTGTTTCCTTGAAAACAGAGTCGGAAGGTTTGCGGGAAGTGAGCCGCGGGGCGTGCGGGGCCCTCCCTGGCCGGTCGGGAGCTGCAGTTAATTTAAATTACAGTTGCCTTTTTCTCTCAGCCTCGCTTCTCTGTTGACAAACAAAACTGAAGGGCAGGACTCCCTGTGGCCTGGCACCTCCCACTCAGGGCCTGGGGCCGTGGTGCGTGCGGGTGGGGCCGCAGATGCCCCTGGGGGCGGGGCTCATCCGCGGGTGCCGGCAGCGTCCTTGCCCTCCCAGGGCAGGTGTGTGCTGACGCTGGGCTGGACGTCTGGCTGCGCAGTGGCCCTGCAGCTCCAGGCCGGTGTTCAGGGGCAGTCGTCCCTTGGGGCCACTCCGGGCCTCCCCCCAACTGGGCATGCAGCTCGAGCCCCTGGCCAGCACGTCCGGTGGCCACGGCAGGCTGACGGACAAGGACAGCACAGGGCGGCCCTGCCCAGGCGGGAGCACGTCTCCGTGACGCAGTCTCACTTCCTGGGCCACTGGTCTCTCACGAGCGTCAGTCTCCTCTCCAGAAGTGTGCCGGCTGGGGCAGGCGCCGGCCCCTCCCACGCGCGGCCCCGCGGCCGGTCCATCCTGAACCCACGGGGGTGGGGGTGGCCGCTGGGGAGAGAAGCACTGGACAGGAGCTCTCGCGGGAGACCTCGGCCCTGGCCAGTTCGCTCAGGCCCCGTGGTGGCCTGCGGCGGACGCCGAGCCCGTCGCCGCTGCGCTCAGTCTCTCTCCCGAGGGCTGCTGGGGCCTCCAGCGTCTTCCAGATGCTCACTGCTCGAAGAGTTTTGCATTGACTGAAATGTTTGGTTTTTAAGGATGTGTTTGTTTGAAAGGCAGAGCTACAGAGAGGGGAGGAGATCAGTAGAGCCACAGCCTGCGGCGCCGGCTCCCCTGTGGGCGCTGGTTCCAGTCCTGGCTGCGCCACTTCCTGTCCAGCTCCCGCTGTGGCTGGGAAAGCAGAGGAGGACGGACCAGGGGCCAGGCCCCCGCACCGTGTGGGAGGCCCAGGAGAAGCTCCTGGCTCCTGCCACAGCCTGGCCCAGCCAGGGGAGTGAACCAGTGGGTGGAAGACCCCCGTGTCTGTCTTTTAAATTAATGACAACTAAAAAATAAACATCTGAGACCATTCCTGTGTGGAGATCCCATGCTGCTCCACGTGCCGACTGCGGCCTTCCGTGGTGCTCGTAGGGGTCACGTGGGGTCACGCTGTCTTCCTGGGGGGGGGGGCGGCCAGCCAGTGGACAGCCCTGCGGGGCCTGAGGCCAGGCCGCGAGCCTCCTGTGCCCACAGCGAGGGGCCCTCAATTTGCCAAAATCTAAGGGGGCGTCCACCTTGGGTCTCCTCGGGGTGGAGGCCAGGAGCCCTGACTTCCTTGGCAGACTCACGGGATCCTTGGCGGGTCCGAGAGTCCCTGTCCCTGCGCATCTGTGGCCGGTGATGTGTACAGCCCCCATGGCTGAGTGGCCAGGGTGGGGTCTCTGGCAGCACTGCCCACCCAGACCCCGGGTCCCCCAGGCCCTGGGCAAAGTTGGGGCTGAGATCCCTGGGCAGCAGGGGGGCAGCTCCTCCTCTGCTGGCGGGCCTGCAGGTGGCAGCACACACATGCGCACAGGTCACACGCCTGATGGCTGGACCCCCACCCCAGGCCCTCTCTGTACCTCAGGGGCTTTGGGAGAGTGGCCGCGTGGTGGCCAGGTGCAGAGCTGGCCTCTCCCCCTCCCCAGCCGCCTGGGCCTCCAAGGCTGGGGATTTCCCTGCCCTGAGCCTGGGGGGAGGAAGGGGATTTCCACCCTCCCCTGCCATCCTGTGGGTGCGGGGCAGACCCCAGCCCGAGCCTTTCGGCTAGCAGCATGGATTGAGAGAGCGGTCTTCCACCGGCGGCTCACTCCCCAGATGCCACAATGCCAGGGCTGGGCTGTCCACCGCTGCTTTCCTAGGCCACAGCAAGAGCCTGATGGGACGTGGTGTAACCAGGACTCGAACCGGTGCCCACGTGGGGTGCTGGGTCGCAGGTGGCAGCTTTACTCACTACGCCACAGCGCCTGCCCGGACTTGAAACGTTGAGGGGGGCGTTTGATGCAGTCAAGACCCTGCTTGGGACGCCTGCACCCACGTGAGAGACCCAAGGGAGCGCCAGGCTCCTAGCGTGGGCCTGGCCCCGCCCTGGCTGTGGTGGGCGTTCGGCAAGTGAGCCATAGATGCGGGTCTCTCTTTTCCTCTCTGCCTATCAAGTAATAAAAATGGATAAACGAAGAATTAGAAAAACTGAATCATCCTGCCATGTCACCCCCTCAACGCAGTCAGGGTGTCGCCCTGTGCCCGCCCATGCACCTGCTGCAGGCGTGTGCGTGAACACACGTGTGTTCTCGCCCCGTTTAGCCCCAGCCTGCCTGTGGAGTCCAGGTCCAGCCTGAGGACAACTCCAGGCAGTGGCCACACCTGGACCCTGGCACCTGGGGGCCTGGGCCAGCTTCCAGGGCCACAGAGGCTGGGCTGTGCCGAGGGCGCTCCCACACACGGAGACAGGCACGCCCCTCCCCCGCAGCCCTTATAGCCACATCCTGCAAGGAGAGCCCACAGTCCCACGGTGCGACAGTGATGTGTGTGGGGGCCTGGCCCGCAGCGCTCGGCTTGGCCCTGCTGCTCCTCGGGCTCCTGCTGGGTGCTGAGCCCAGGCCGGACTGCGTTGGGGACACCTACCCCGGCGGGGACCGGTGCTGCCTTGAGTGCCAGCCAGGTCAGTGGCTTGCCTTGGGGTGGGGGCAGGGACCGAGGCCCAGGACAAGGGAGCAGGCCTGACACCGCCGGCTTCCACTGCAGGCTACGGCATGGTGAGCCGCTGTAACCGCAGCCAGGACACCATCTGCCACCCGTGCGAACCCGGCTTCTACAACGAGGCTGTCAACTACCAAGCCTGCAAGCCTTGCACACAGTGCAACAGGAGTGAGCAACGCCCCCGCCCTGAGCCCCCCACCCCCTCCAGCCCCACACTGCCCCAGGTGGCCCCCAAGGAGCCACGGCACCCCCTGGCCATCTGTCCCTGCCCTCGTCCTCAAGGGCCACGTGGAGCCCGCTGGCCGCAGTGTCCCAGAGCCCTTGAGGACGGGGAGAGGGCCTGTGGGGGGGGGCTCTGGGGCTGGCCTCGCTGGGGCCCCATCCATCCGCAGGGCTGGGCTGGCCAGGCCTCCCCCTGACCGCCCCTCCACGCCGACCCTGCCCAGGAAGCGGGAGTGAACCCCAGCAGGAATGCACCCACACACGAGACACCGTCTGCCGCTGCCGGCCAGGCACCCAGCCCCTGAACGGCTACAAGCACGGAGTGGGTGAGCCTCGGCTGGGCCCCTGTGCCTGGACACCCCTCCCCAGCGCCCCCGCCCCTCCGCTCACCCCACTCCTCGGCACTGGCCTGTGTTGCAGACTGTGCCCCCTGCCCCCAGGGCCACTTCTCCGAGGGCAACAACCGGGCCTGCAGGCCCTGGACCAAGTGAGTGCTGGGGGCTCAGACGCTCAGGGGCCCCCCCAACCTCCCCTGGGGACCCAGGCCTGGAAGTGTGAGGAAGACCCTCACCCTCGCCGGGGGTGGGCATCAGAGGGAGCGAAGGGTGAGGGGAGGCGGCGGGCGAGGGCGCGGGGCTGGGCCTGGCTGCCTATGGTCTGGATTCCCAGGGTGGCCCAGGGTGGACGGGAAGGGGTGTCTCTGGCCTGGCTGACACCTGCTCCTCCCCCAGCTGCACCTTAGCTGGGAAGCGGACACTGCAGCCGGCCAGCAGCATCTCGGACGCTGTCTGTGAGGACAGGAGCTCCCTGGCCACACAGCCCTGGGAGACCCCCAGTGCCCCTTACCGGCCCCCCACGGCCAGGACTTCCACAGCCTGGCCCAGGACAGCCCAGGGTCCTTCCACACCCACCTTGGAGGCCTCCAAGGGTAAGCGGCACGAGGAGTGGGGGGCGCTGTCTAGTGACCTCGCTGGGTCCCCTCCCATGGACTCTACCCAGCAAGCCCCTCTCCACAGGCCCCCAGCTGGCCATTGTCCTGAGCCTGGGCCTGGGCCTGGGCCTGCTGGCCCTCCTGGCTGCTCTGCTGGCCCTGTACCTGCACCAAAGGGCCTGGAGGCCCCCCAAGCTCCCTGGTGAGTGTCCACTGTGGATCCAGCCCAGACCACCCCTGGGGGCTGAGGCCCCTCCCACCTCTGGCTCTTTCCCTCTCCCAGGAGGAGGAAGCTTCCGGACCCCCATCCAGGAGGAGCAGGCAGATGCTGGTTCGACAATGGCCAAGATCTGAGCAGCATCGCCGGGGAGGGGGCTGCACTCACCCAGGCTGGCCCTCGGGGTAGGGGGCCAGGAGCAGGCCTCCCGCCCACGGCCCTGGTGCCGTTTTAGGTGCTGGGCTCCAGGCTCTCCCGTGTGTGTTGTGCACATTCCCTGCCCAGGTCATTCACCCAATAAACACGCCAGCAACCACGGGTCTGTGACTCGGCCCCGGGGGGGGGGTGGCTGGGGTCCCACGTCTTGCGGGGGCCAGAGCCGCAGCTTCCAGGGGCCCCGAGTCCGCTGTGGCGGGGCCAGGCCAGGATCCGAGGCAGGCATCTGGCACCTGCATGCCCTGAGGGGGCCTCCCTGCTGCACTGGAGTGGGGGGCGGCCCCAGGACCCCCTAACTGCCGCCCCGGCATCCCTGTGTGGACGGTGTCCACCGGGATGGCCGCCGTGGGCAGTGGGAGGCTTCCGACGGAGCCAGGTTTGCACCCACCTGAGGCCCGGCCATTCTGCTCTGGGCACTGACCCCAGGTCAGGAGCTGTGGGCCTGACCGAGACCTTCCAGCGCCCGGGAGGAAAACGCCGGCTGGCTGGTGGCAGTGGTGCAGGGCCCAGACCCCTCCTTTCTCAGTGACTGGGGCAGTGTCCACCCTGTGATCCTGGCAGGAACCTCTGACCCGTCCTCCCCACGCCCTGCCCAGACCGCCCCAGGCCAGCAGCAGACAGTCCCCGCCTTGGGAGCCTGGGAGGGATAGAACCCGGCCGCTCACGCCCCGCGCCCACCACTCTCTGGATCCACTGCTCCGGCACCGTCCCTCCATCCCCTCGCCCCTGGGGCTGGGGGTTGGGCTGGCCAGGGTCAGGGCTGTAGCTGTCCCTGGGCTCGGGCAGCCCGGTGAGCACAGCTGACTGCTGGCGAAACCCTGCTCACGCCGGGGAGCCACAGCAGCTGCAGGGCGGCTTCCGGAGCGGGGACAGGAAGGGGCCGGGGCGCAGCTGCCTGCTGACTTTGCCCTGGCGGGCGTGCGTGCGCCCCCGCCCTCGGATTTCCGCGGTCTGCATGGCAGCCATGCCCCCAGCCTGCACCCCTCCCCCGGGTGCCACTCTGCCAGCCCCCAGAAGGGTGCCGAGCCCTGTGGCCAGCTGGGTGGGGACGACCCTGTGCTAGCAGAGGCCTGACCTCTCGCTGAGGCACGCACTTCCCAGGGAGCAGTCACTGCTCTAGTGGACCCCAGACACGCGTGGGGGAGCCAGAAGCGGCTCCTGGCTCCTGGCTTTGGATCAGCCCCGCCATCTGGGGAGTGGACCAGCGAATGCAAGAGCTCTCGCGGGCTCTCTCTCTCTCTCTCTCTCTCTCTCTCCCCCCTCCCCTCCCCCTCCCCCTCTCCCTCTCCCTCTCCCTCCCCTCCCCCTCTCCCTCTCCCTCGTAACTCTGCCTTTTGAATAAATAAATACAACTCTTAAAAAAGTGAGCAATGTTTACTACAAGGTTCTGGGAGAAAAAAATGAAAGATTTATTTAGGGGCCGGCGCTGTGGCAGAGCAGATAAAGCCGCTGCCTGCAGTGCCGGCATCCCATATGGACGTTGGTTCGAGTCCCAGCTGCTCCTCGTCCAATCCAGCTCTCTGCTGTGGCCCGGGAAAGCAGTGGAATATGGCCCAAGTCCTTGGGCTCCTGCACCCTCATGGGAAGCCTGGAGAACGCTCCTGGCTCTCTGTCTCTCTGTCTCTGCCTCTCTGTAACTCTGACTTTCAAATAAAAAAAGGCAGAGAGATAAAGACACAGAGACATCTTCGTCCCACTGGCTCCCTGCCCACATGGCCACAACAGCCAGGGCTGGGCTCGCCAGCACGAGGAGCTGTGGGTCTCCCACGTGGGTGGCAGGGACCCAGCTGCTTCCCAGGTGCATCGGCAGAAGCACACCGGCCTGGACTCGAACCCAGGCCCCCGATGTGGGATGCAGTGCCCCACTCTGCCACAACACTGCCCCTGCTCATTGTTTAATTTGCTTATTTGTGTTTATTTATTTGAGAAGCAGAGAAACAGGGCCCGAGAGACAGAGAGAGAACGAGCAAGTGCCTACAACAGTTAGGGCTGGGCAGGCCCTCCATGTGGGTGCAGGGGCCCAGGCGTGTGGGTCGTCCTCACTGCCTTCCCCGGTGCGTCAGCAAGGAGCTGGGTCGGAAGTGCAGCTGGCGTCACCGCTGTGGTTTCCCCCTCACCACGACACCCGCTGCCCGCCCCGTCTCTTCCCTCAGGGAGAGCCCCTGGCCTGGCCAGCCTTGCCCCCCCGCCGCAGCCACAGCCTGTGCTGGAGACGCCCCTTCTGCAAGGAGCCAGGCATCTCCAGTTGACACCTGTCATTCACCTGGGAAGGGAAAACTGGGGGCCGCGCTGTGGTGCAGGTTCAGCCACCGGGGTCCCACAGGGCCGCCAGTTCAAGTCCCAGCGGCTCCTCTTCCCATCCAGCTCCCTGCTGATGGTCTGGGAAAGCAGCGGAGGACGGTCCAAGTGCTTGGGCCCCGCACTCACGAGGGAGACCTGGAAGAAGCTCCTGGCTCCTGGATTTGGATGGGCCCAGCTCCGGCCATTGCGGCCAATTGTGGAGTGAACCAGCGGATGGAAGACCTCTCTCTCCCCCGCCCCTCTCTCTCTGCCCCACCCCGTAACTCTGCTTCTAAAATAGAATATAATAAAATAAAAAATTTAAAAAGGAATAGCATCTTTTGAGTAAAGGCAACACGTGCCCTGGTGTGTCCCCACCGGCCCCTCCTGCCAGCTCCCTGCGGAGGCAAAGCTGAGCCCGGGGGCGCCCCGAGCCCATCCGGCTGGGCGGGCTGGGGTCCCCAGCGCCTGCCCGCCCCGCCATTTCGGCCTCTTTAGTGTGGTTCTGGGGCTACATGGCCTCCAGCCGCCTCCAGGCGGGCGGGGCTGGGCGGGGCGCGGGGCCTTCTGAAATCCCCGCGCGCTAGCAGCCGCGGGCACGGGGCGATGGGCGCGCGGACGGCCCTGTGCGGGGTCGCGCTGCTCTGCGCCCTGGGCCTGGGTCGGCGCGCAGCTGGGGTGCCGAGCTGCGGCCCCGGCCGCTCGCTGGAAGGCAAGGGCGCCGACGCGCGCTGCTGCGGGCCGTGCGCCCCCGGTGAGGCTCGGCGGGGCGGGCCGCGGCAGCGGGCAGGGGCAGGGGCAGGGGTGGGCGCCCCGTCTGGCGCGGGGAGCAGAGGCGCGGGGGCCCCGCCGGGGTGGCGGAAGGGCTCAGGTTAGGGTCCGAGCACCTCACTTCTGCCCCGCCCACTCCTCTGGGGGGCCAGTGAAACGGGCCGCGGCGCGGAGTGCGCGGCGCGGAGGAAGCCGGCCCAGTGTTCGCAGAGCCCTGGCTACTTTTCACTGTCCAGCAGACAGTGACCAGGGCCACTGGGAGTGCATCCAGGCCTTGTGGCTGCGGACCTGGCCACCTGGGAGGGAGGCGGAGCTGGACGTGGCCCAGGGCCCCCTAGAGGGCGGGAGAGAGCCGGAGGGCTGAGGGGCCCTGTCCTCCGCGCCAGCGCCGCTGTGCTCCGCGCGGAACTGCACCTGCGTGCGGCCCGGCTTCCACTGCGGAGACCCCCAGTGCCGGACCTGCAAGCACCACCCTTGTCCACCCGGGCAGGAGGCGCAGCCGCAAGGTGAGTGAGGGGGCTCCTGCACCTGCCCAGGCCTGGTCCGCACAGGGCCGCGGGAGAGCTGGCGGGAGCCGAGGGCGCGGGACTCGGAGGAGAGCGTGGGGGTGAGGGTGGGGGTGTGAGCGGGGGTGGGTGTCTGTGAGGGTGAGCGTGGGGGTGAGCGTGGGGTGAGAGTGGGGGTGAGGGTGAGGGTGGGGGTGAGAGTGGGGGTGAGGGTGGGGGTGAGCGTGGGGTGAGGGTGGGGGGGTGAGTGTGGGGGTGAGCGTGGGGGTGTGTGGGGGGGTGTGGGGATGAGCGTGGGGGTGAGCGTGGGGGTGTGTGGGAGTGTGTGAGGGTGAGTGTGGGGGTGAGCGTGGGGGGTGAGTGTGGGGGTGAGTGTGGGGGGTGAGCGTGGGGGTGAGTGTGAGGGTGTGTGGGAGTGTGTGGGGCTGAGTGTGGGGGTGAGTGTGGGGGTGAGCATGTGAGGGTGTGTGTGGGGTGAGCGTGGGGGTGAGTGTGAGGGTGTGTGGTGGTGTGTGAGGGTGTGTGTGGGGGTGTGTGGGGGTGAGCATGGGGGTGAGTGTGGGGGTGTGTGGGGGTGAGTGTGGGGGTGCGTGGGGGTGTGTGGGGGTGAGTGGGGGGTGAGGGTGTGAGGGTGAGGGTGTGTGTGTGAGGGTGTGAGTGTGGGGGTGTGAGAGTGTGAGGGGGTGGGGGGGTGGGGGGTGAGTGTGAGGGTGTGGGGGGTGGTGGGCGTGGGGGTGAGTGTGGGGGTGTGTGAGGGTGTGTGTGGGGGTGAGTGTGAGGGTGTGTGTGTGAGGGTGTGTGTGAGGGTGTGTGTGTGGGGGTGAGTGTGGGGGTGTGTGAGGGTGAGTGTGGGGGTGTGTGTGGGGGTGAGTGTGGGGGTGTGAGAGTGTGGGGGTGTGTGAGGGTGAGCGTGGGGGTGAGTGTGGGGGTGAGTGTGGGGGAGAGCGTGTGAGTGTGGGGTGTGGGTGGGGGCTCGTCCTCTGCGTGGGCAGGCCCCTGGGTGTGGGCGTGCCAGGCTGTGGCTCAGGGAGGCCAGCCCCCCCAGCCTACACGGCCGGGAGAAAGGGTCCCCTGGGGGCTGGGCCCCTGGCCCAGGTCCTGCGGTCAGCCCTGTCCAGAGCCGGTCCTGTGTCCCTGTGTCCCCTCCTGGGGTCTGGGGCAGGCCTGCCCGGCCCCCAGCTCTGTGTGGCGCTCGGGGCCAGGTGGGGGGGCAGCTGCAGCACCTCAGTCCTCTCTGGCCCCTCCCCACACAGCCCCCACCGCCCCTCTGCTGGGGCCTCATGGGGGCGACCTGTGTGTTCTCTCTCCCTCCAGGGAATTTCAACTTTGGCTTTCGGTGCGTGGACTGTGCTGAGGGGACCTTCTCGGCGGGCAACGCCGGCCGCTGCAGGCCCTGGGCAGAGTGAGTCCTGGGGGGCAGGGGGGTGGCCCAGGCGCCCTTGAGGGCCCCCCCACCTCTACACACAGCAGCCCTGGGGGTGGGGCTCCTGGGAGGCCGGGGCTGACCGTGCCCACTTCTGTCCCAGCTGCTCCCAATTTGGGTTTCTCACCTCGTTCCCCGGGAACAAGACCCACAACGCTGCCTGCACCCCGGGGCCGGGGCCCGCTGACCGGCTCGGCGGGCTGCTCCTACCCCTCCTCGCCATGGCTGCCTGTATCCTGGTCCTCACGGCAGCCCAGCTCGGCCTGCACATCTGGCGGCTGAGGAGGCAACACGCGTGGCCCCGAGGTCAGTGACGCCCTGGGGTGGTGGGAGGCGAGGCCCTGGCTGCCTGCTGACCGCAGCCTCCCTGCAGAGACCCAGCTGCTCCTGGAGGCGCCGCTGCCCCCAGCCGAGGACACCTGCAGCTGCCAATTCCCGGAGGAGGAGCGGGGCGAGCGGCTGGCCGAGGAGAAGGGCCGGCCGGGGCACCTGCAGGTGTGAGGCGGCTCAGGCAGGCGGGCCCCAGGGCGCAAGGGCGCTGTGTGCTGCTTTGGGCCTGGCCCTGCTCCCCTCGATGGCGGAAGCAGGCCTGGGACGGTGACCATGCAGGGGAGAGATGGACGTGGGGCTGGGGTGGCTGCCGCCCTCCCTCGCCAGCCCCTCCCCCCAGTGCAGAGGCTGTGGCAAGCAGAGCCCAGCAGAGGACCTGGCCTCAGGCAGCTTCCAATAAACACCTGTCCAGCGACCTGAGTGGACGGACGTACACTGGGGACGCCTCGCCCACTGGTGCCCACAGCCCCCTCTTCCACAGGGTACGGGGGAGGCAGCCAAGGCTGTCCTAGGGGCTCCAGCCTAGGTGGGGTGGGGGGTAGGACACGGGGCCAGGGGCCGTTTGGTCCTAGGCAGGAATGCTTGGCCAGGCCCACAGGACTCAGAGGCTTCCTGGAGGAGGGGACACCCTACCCCTTGCCCAGTCACCCGCCTGTCACAGCAGTGTCCGGCCCTGTGGTCTCTGAGACCCCCGCCTCCCACAGGACAGGCCAGTTCCACACCCAGCACTGTTGGGGGTGGCAGCCTCGGGGCGGGGGCCCTGTCCATCCTCACCCCTGGGGGCCTGGCTCTGAGTCCCACCCACTTGTGCAGCCGCCCACTGGCTGGCTGACTGAACAGCTTGGTGCAGCTTTCGGGGAGTGGCAGGCAGGCCAGTGGAGACCCGCTCACTGGGCCACCGCCCTCCTCCCAGGGCCCAGAGGGGGCCAGTGGGGCGGAGCCAGGATCTGGGCCACCCCCAGCAAAGGCTCCAGGAGACAGGCAGGAGGTGGGGACCCCACAGGCAGCGCCTCTTCCCTGCCCAGCTGGGGGCTGCTGGGAGGTGGGAGCCGGGGAGGGGCGCGGGGAGGGTGCTGTGGCGAGGCCCCCTCCAGCAGGGGGTGGGGGGGGCAGGTCTGGCCCAGCACCGCGGGAGACCCTGCCTTGTCCAGGCCAGCTCTGGGCCCCACAGGCTCCCTGTGGAAACCCCCGCCCCACAGGAAGCCCACAGGAAGCCCCTCCCCCAGTGCTGGCTTTCACCTTGTTTTTCACCTTGAGGCTGCAGGGTTCCCAGAAGCGGCTCCCGCCCGCCCCCGCCCACTCACCTGGCTGCAGGAGGCCCCGCCCTTCCCCAGACTTGGACTCAGGGGAGCCCGGGGCTGCGGGGGGGGGGCAGGCGGGAGCCTGGTCTGGCTGTGGCACCTGAGCCCACCTCCTGCCCCCGAGGACTCGCCCCAGGAGGGGCTGCCTCTCAGCCACAGCTGTCCCCGGTCCCCGTCTGGCTGGGGACAGACACCCACCTCCACCATCGCTTCTCCCACGGGAGCTTCCAGAACTCTCCAGAGAGAGACTCAGGCCAGGGGCTGTTTCTGGCTCCCTTCCGAGAGACTCCGGGGGAGGGGCTGGAGGAGGTGGGTGCAGGAGAGCCCCACAGAACCGTGGCCCCCGGCCGCAGGGGTCAGGGCCGGGCAGCTTGGCCACCCAGCGTCTCCTGTAGGTGGAAGGCACTGCTTGAGGCTCCCACCCTGCTGGAGGACCCCAGACTCCCTCTGGGACAGGCGCATGGCCCCCGGCTCTGTCCCAGCCGAGACACCAGGAGCTGGAAGGTGCTTATTGCAAAGCAGGGAGCCACCACTGTGTCCCAGCTCCCTGCGGGGTCGAGGGGTCAAGGGGTCGGGGCGAAGGCTCTTAGGGACAGAAGTGGGGGTCGGCTCGTGGGCGGGCCCCTGGCTGGTGCGCTGTGCCCGTGGCCCTGCTCTGATTGGCTGGTGATGCTGTCCTTTGGGGAATTTTGATGATGGCGGAGCGGGCTGCACGGTCACGCTTGGCCATTTTTGGCACAGAAGACCAACCATGTGTTATCCATAGGGAGACAAATGACCTCAGAGTCCTGTGGTCAGGGACCCTCGGTAAGAGGCTGATCTGCAAAGCAACTTTTTTTTTTAAATAATGTTTTTCATTTATTTTCTAAAACAATATGTATTTGAAAGGTAGAGTTAGAGAGAGAGGAGAGTGAGAGAGGTCTTCCATCTGCTGGTTCTCCCCCCAGGTGGCCGCAATGGCCGGCGCTGGGCTGACCCAAAGCTATGAACCAGGAGCCTCTTCCAGGTCTCCCATGCGGGGGCAGGGCCCAAGACCTGGGCCACCTTCCACTGCTTTCCCGGCCACAGCAGAGAGCTGCATGGGAAGTGGAGCCGGCGCTCACATGGGATGCCGGCACTGCGGGCAGTGGCTTTACGGCTGCACCACAGCGCCGGCCCCCTCTGGGTCTCCTCCATGGGGCAGTCGGACACAGGAAGTGGGCTGAACCCTCCGCGCCTCGGGCCGTTTTCTTCTGTGACTTACCTTTGCGTTTTTAAGCAGTAGTTATTCTTCACTTATTTGGCAGAGTGACAGGACAGTGAGTGACACAGACAGTGCTGGCTCACTCCCCAGTGCCCCCAACAGCCAGGGCTGGGCCACAATAAAGCCAGGAGCTTGGAACTCAGTCCGGGGTGTCCCACACCAAGCGCTGGGCCCATGGCCGGCCGCCTCCAGGGCGCGCATGCGCAGCACTCCAGCATGGGATGTGGCTGGGGGGGGTCTCAGTGACTCTGCCAAACACCCACGCCTGCCGAGAAGCTGAGGGAGGGCCGGCCCGCACGTGCTGCCGCCTGCAGCCGCCACCTCACTGAAATGTTGGGAGCGCCCCGTACCTGCCAGATACCCAGCTGCGGCTCTGGTGGCCAAGCCCTTAGCGGCCACCTGGCTGAGTGGGGCTGGGGGAGGGCCCCAGGGCAGAAGGCTGAACAGCAGCAGGGGGGCCTGGCCTTGGCAGGGGCCCCAGGCTGAGGGCAGCTCCTCCAGGGCACGCCCGCCGCGGGTCCTTGCACCTGCTCAGGGCCAGTGAGGACAGTGGCCGTCCCACCTGCTGGAGGGCCAGGGTCTCCAGCCCCCGAGGCTGGCACAGGAGGAGCAGGGGGGTAGAGGGTGAAGGGGTCATCAACACAGCCCGACCGGGGGTGCGGGAGGGAGGGGGAGGCAGTGGAGCCGGGCAGGGGATGACCCCTGCCACACCCTGAGCCTGGTCTTCACCCTCCCTGAGCCCCTCCCAGAGGGACCTCCAGGCCTTGGGGCAGGGGGCGCCCAGACCCTGCGCGGAGGAGCTGCAGGTGTCCCGGCTGTCACCTGGCGTGGGGGACAGGCCTCCTCTCCCTCCTGGGTCCCGCCCCGGTGCGCTCTGCGGGAAGCTGGGACAGGTTCCTGGGCCCCCTCGGGTGCGGGGACCTGAGGTGGGGCCGGCGCTGCCGTCTGGTCACTGGGGGGTCGTTGGAGAGCTGAGGTGGAGGACATGGGGGGAGGGGTGGGCTGGGCCTTGGCTTGCTGTCAGCCGGCGAGGAGGGCAGAGGCCACTGGTGTTGCGTGGAGACCCCGACCCCAAGGCCCTGCAGCTCCCATCTCAGCGCTGCCCTGGGCAGGGAGTCTGGGGGGTGCGGAAGCGCTTGGGCCCCGCAGGCCCAGGGGGACCAGTCCCGGGCCAGGCCGTGGGAACCCGCGGGACTGTGGGGACCCCCGAGGGTAAGGCCGCCGACCGCGAGACGGGCCCTCGGCGCGGGGTGCGCGTCCTCGGGCCGAGCTGAGACCCGCCCGACGTCCGGGACAGAGCCGCGACCGTAACAAAGTAGCCTTTATGGTCCCCGGGCGCCCGCCCTAGGAGCCCCGTGGGCTCGCGCGCTTGCGCCCCTCGCGCTCCGCCTCGGCCGCCCCGCGCGCTGGATCCCCGGAGTCTCCGCGCGGCCGCTCCGCGCCCGGGGTCCCGGACTCCCCGCCTGGGGCGCCGTCGAGACCCCGAGGGGGCGCGCGGGGCAGGGGGCGCGAGCCCCGCGGGCGCGGGTCGGCCTCGCCGCTGTGCAGGAGCACGAAGCGGCGCTGGGAGCGCAGAGGCAGCATCTTGTGGCCCAGCAAGCTCTTCTGGAAGGTCTCGAGCGCCAGGTCTGGGGGCGGGGCGGGGCGGGGCGGGGCGGGGCGGGGCCGCTTTAGCAGGGCGCACAGGCGGGCCGCGGGGCGGGGCGGGGCGGGGCGGCTGCGGGGGCGGGCGGCGGGGAGAGGAGGGGCGGGGTGCGGGCCGCGGGGGCTGGGGGCTGGGGGCGGGCAGCGGGGCCGGGGGCGGGGAGAGGAGGGGCGGGGGGCGGACCGCGGGGCCGGGGGCGGGGGGGGGCGGGGGGCTGCGGGGGGGGGCATCTGCGGGGGCCGGGGGGGGGTGGCTGCTGGCCGCTCACCCAAGGTCTCGGCCACCACCTCCGGAATGACTTCCTTCAGCACTTGGCAGTTGGTGTGCAGGGCGGGGTTGGAGTTCATTTCCAGCAGCCACACCTACGCAGGCCACAGCATCGTCCCCACCCGTCCCTGGCCCTGCCCGCCGTGGACGGAGGGTCTGGCCAGAGGCCCGCCCAGCCCCAGGCACCTTGAAGTTCTCATCCACCAGGAAGTCGCAGCCGATGAGGTCGAAGTAGCCGAGCTTGCACTCCAGCTTGGACTTGACGGCCAGGAAGCAGTGGGCCATGATCTGCTGCATGCGCTTCTGGGGGGGCAGCGAGCGGGTGCCCAGCCGTCAGCCACCTGTCAGTCACCTGTCAGCCACCTGTCAGTCACCCAGCCGTCACCTGGCTGTCAGTCACACTGGCTGTCAGTCACACTGGCTGTCACCCCGGTTGCCCCGGCTGTCACCCTGGCCCCAGCACACGTGCACTCCCCCAGGGTTAGCCCATGCACACAGAGTGCGCCTGCCAGGGAGCAGGCGCTGGGGACGGCAGCAGGGACCGCCCGCAGCCAGAGACACCCGGGGGTGCCCGGCGCTGACGGCCAGGACACGGAGCTGGCCCTGGTTCCTCGCACTCCCCGCTTCCAGGAAAAGGGACAGTGAGCGGGCCCAGGAAGGGCCTCCTGGGGGAGAGGTCTCGAGGAAGGGCGGAGCAGGACGATGCCCGCCCGTGGGTGGCAGTGGAGAGAAGGCAGCGAGGCCCTGGGGGCGCGGCTGCCAGCTGAGGTGCAGGATCGCAGGCCAGAGAGGAGGAAGGACGCCCAGGGACCCGCGGGCGGGCACCGCCCGGCCGACACACGCAGAGCGCCAAGGAGGGGAGGGGAGGCAGGCAAGGCCCCAGTTCCCACCGTGACCCTGAGCAGGACACGCTCAGGTCGACCTCATCCAAGCTTCAGAGTTTGAGCCCAGGAGAGCGGCTCACCCTGCTCAGGAGGAGCCCAGCCCCCTGCTTCTGAAGACACATTTGCCTGGCACAGCGGGTAAAGCCGCCACCTGCAGCGCCAGCATCCCATATGGGCACCAGTTCTAGTCCCGGCTGCTCCACTTCTGATCCAGCTCTCTGCTGTGGCCTGGGAAAGCAGTGGAAGATGGCCCAAGTCCTTGGGCCTCTGCACCCACGTGGGAGACCAGGAAGAAGCTCCTGGCTCCCGGCTTTGGATCAGTGCAGCTCTGGCCGTTGCGGCCAACTGGGGAGTGAACCAGTGGATAGAAGACCTCTCTCTCTCACTCTCTCTCTCTGTCTCTCGTTCTGCCTCTCCTCTCTGTGTAACTCTTTAAAATAAAAAATCTTAAAAAAAAAAAGAGGTGGAGGAAGAGGGGGAGAGAGAGATGGGGGGAGAGGGGGAAAGAGACATCTCCCACCTGCTGGGTCACTCCCCAGATGGCCACAATGGCCAGGGCTGGGACAGCCAGGAGCTTCTTCAGGTCTCCCACATGGGTGCAGGGGCCCAAGCACTTGGGCCATCTTCCACTGCTTTCCCAGGCCACAGCAGGGACTCGAACCTGCACCCATGTGGGATGCCAGCTTCACAGGCAGCGGCTCTGCCCACTGCGCCATAGCACTGGCCCCCACAACAGTCTTCAGCAACCACCAGGTCAAAGAACACACAGAACTACTCGGGACAAATGAAAACAGAAACAGGACCCAGCAAAGCCCATGGGCGCAGCGGGAGCAGTGCTGAGGCGGCCACAGCCACGGTCAGGGCAACAGTCACCTTTGACCCCAGGGGACTACAGAGAGCAGGTGGGAGGGAGCAGCCGGAACCCCAGAGGAAAACAAACGAAACTAAGATCACAGATCAAGGGCGCCAGATGGGTCAGGCCCTGCGGAGGTGAGTGGACCGCAGGAGGACGCTGTGACCCCACAAGGACCCCCGCGAGGACGCTATGAGACTGGAGCAACGGGAGTAGCCCCCGGGAGACGCCCAGAGTTAGCACCAGCCCGGCGCAGACCCCTCCCACCCAACACCAACAAGATGAAGCCAGAAAGACCCAGAACAGGGGTGTGGCCTGACTCACAGTGGGGTCAGCAGCACCCTGACAGCAGACCCAGAGGACACACAAGGAAAGGGGCCAAACACACACCCACACCCACACGCACACGAAGCACGCCTACCACACATGCCATAGAACACGCCCGCACAAACACCCATCCCCACCACCCCCACACAGAACATGCACCCCCACACACGCACACACACAGAACATGCACCCCCCCACATATGGAACACACCCACCACCCACAAGGACTACACCTACCCCACAGGCGCACATAGGACATCCCACAAGGACTACACCTACCCCACACACGCACACAGAACATCCCACAAGGACTACACCTACCCCACACACGCGCACAGGACATCCCACAAGGACTACACCTACCCCACACACGCACACAGGACATCCCACAAGGACTACACCTACCCCACACACGCGCACAGGACACGCCCACCCCCACCCGCACACGGAACACGCGCCGCTGTGCCAGTTCACTGTTGTGCCTGCAGCACCCACGGACACCAGGCAAACGCACTGGAGTTTGAAAGGAGAAGTAACCATCACCATTGTCAGATGACAGGACCTGAGGAACCTGATCCTAGACCATCCACACACACACACACATGAATGAACACCCAGGCACACATGTGCGCACACACATGGACACGATGACACGCACACACGCACATGCTATTAGAGCTGACAAATCAGCAACAACATGAGAGCAACATGCGGGGCTGTGGCGCACAGGTAAAGCCGCCGCCTGCAGTGTGGCTCTGGAGAGGCGCCGGTTTGAGTCCCGGCTGCTCCACTTCCAATCCAGCTCTCTGCCGTGGCCTGGGAAAGCAGTATAAGGTGGCCCAAGTGCTTGGGCCCCTGCACCTGCGTGGGAGACCCGGAAGAAGCTCCTGGCTCCTGGCTCCTGGCTCCTGGCTTTGGATCAGTGCAGCTCCGGCCATTGCAGCCATCTGGGAAGTGAACCAGCAGATGGAAGACCTCTCTCTCTCTGTTGCTCTGCCTTTCAAATAATAAAATAATAACTTCCTTAAGAATAACTTTTGTGATCAAAGCACATGATCAAGAAAGTGAAAGGCCGGCGCCGCGGCTCACTAGGCTAATCCTCCGCCTGCGGCGCTGGCACACCGGGTTCTAGTCCTGGTCGGGGCACCGGATTCTGTCCTGGTTGCCCCTCTTCCAGGCCAGCTCTCTGCTGTGGCCCGGGAGTGCAATGGAGGATGGCCCAAGTGCTCGGGCCCTGCACCCCATGGGAGACCAGGAGAAGCACCTGGCTCCTGATCAGTGCGGTGTGCCAGCCGCAGCGGCCATTGGGGGGTGAACCAACGGAAGGAAGACCTTTCTGTCTCTCTCACTATCCACTCTGCCTGTCAAAAAAAAAAAAAAAAAAAAAGAGGAAAGACAAACACAGAATGGGGGAGAACATCGGCAAAATGCGGGTGCTCCGGGTCGTGTCCAGAACGAAGACCTTTTACTACCGAGTGCAGACAACGGCACTGCACACTGCGGGCTCCGGAGAAGGCACAGACGGCCAGAAAGATGGCTCGGTGCTGCTGCCATCAGGGAAACACGACCCAAGCCACACTGCACTCCCGTGCCGCGGGGGAAACAGCCGGTGTGGATGAGGCCGCGGAGCGGTCAGGGAGTGGGGCTGTGGTGATGGGGAGAGACCCAGACTGGCAGCTCTGCCTGCCCCTTGCCTCTCATACATTCACCACTATTTTCTAAGTGAGATGTAAGTGTTGCCACACGGCCCCGCGGTCCAGCCCCAGCTGTGCTCCCAAGAGAACCGAATTAATCCCATCCACACCCTAGCTTGTCCTCCAGCGGGCACAGGCCTCGGGCTCTGCAGCAGACACCGGGTGGGGGGGGGCATGGCCAGCCTGCACGCTGACCGAGCAGGCGGGGAGGGACACGGGCAGCCCGCACAGGACTCATTCTTGGGGCAACAGAAGTTCAGTGGTGATGGCTGCACAGTTCTGTGAACGCAGGAGAGACCACTGACCCGGTGCATCTCCTGGGAACTGCCATCAGGGAGAGACACGGGACAAGCACAGGGGCCAGTGACCGCACACACTGCTGTGCCCAGGGAGCCCGTTTCAGCGCCAGCTTCATGCCCAGCTGCTCAGCCGCCCTGGCCACCTTGGCTGGGCCTCGGAGCACCCGCCAGGAGGCGGAGACTCAGAACGAGACACCTGGGCGTTGAGCTGCCCAGCTCCCGGGTCCACAAGGGCACCCCTGCTGGGCCCCTCTGCCCCCTGCTGGGACGGCAGGATCCCCACAGAGCCCATGTCGCATTCCCACATCTGTACACATGCACACGCACACACATGCGTGTGCACATGGCCGCCGCAGACGCACTGTGAAGGTGGTGAGCACCCAGTCTCGGGGCAGGCCGGGGGTCTTGCTGAACTTGCTGTTGATGTAGTGGTTGAGGTGGTCCATGCTCCACACCGTGTCTTCCTTGAGCAGCAGGTACAGGGGGCTCTTCTTCTGCATGAACTGGAGGGGTGGGTGCAGGAGCTGGAGGCCAGCACCCAGACACCCAGGGCTCCTGACCCAGCACCCCGGGGACCCTGCCCAGGAGCCCTGCCACTGCCAGAGACCCCTGTCCACAGGCCCCCTTCTCCACCGAGGTCCTCTCACAGCCCCTGGCCAGGTCAGAGGCTACCAGCCAGGACCCCTTCTCTCAGTTCCCAGGCAGGAAGCCCCTCTTCTGAGCTTACCCCGAGGCTGGGGGCCCTCACCTGGAAGGGGGGTCCCTCACCTGGTTGGTCAAGTGGCCACTGAGGTCACTGGAGTCGGGGTCATAGAGGCTTAGGGTGAGGCGGGCGTAGCCGTGGCCGAAAAACACCATGTGGGGCACGGCGCAGGCGATGAGCAGGTAGGCACGCACGTCAAACTTCTTCCCGTCCAGGAGCAGTGGGTTCTGGATGTACCTGGGGGCACCACGGGGCTGCAGGGGTCAGGCCGCTACCTGGCCCGGGAGGTTTCTTTGGGGCCTCTGCCCCTGTCCCAGGTGTGCCCGACTGAGCTGCAGCCGTGGGAGGGTCGGGGTCCCAGGTGTGCCCGACTGAGCTGCAGCCGTGGGAGGGTCGGGGTGGGGAAGAGGAAGAGGAAGAGGAAGGCTCTGGGTTCTTCACATGTCTGGGGCACCACAGGCCACGGCGCCCACAGCAGGGAGGGAGGGAGGACCCCTGTGGGGCAGGTGGGAGGGGAGGTCGGCCGCAGCCAGAGCCAGGCCCACGCTGGCCAGGGCTGAGGGCCGGTGGACTTTTCTGAAGCCGGCCCTGAACCCCCGGCCCCCGTGGGCAGCTCAGGGTCTGAGCTCAGCCCAAAGATAAGAGCCATGGGGTACTCTTGGGAAGGAAAGGGGCTGGGCAGGGGCTGGGAAGGCTGGCATGGGGGACCTGGGCAGCTCAGGCCACCTGCGGGACAGAGGAGCAAACTCACCAAGCCCTCCTTGGTCCTGAGCCCGTGTCTGTGGCCCTGGGCAGATGGGACCCCACCCCTGCAGCAGGTCCAGGCCCTCACCTCTGCACCACCCGTGCCTGGGGCACCCGGAAGGGCATCTTGCGGGAGCTGGCGTCCTCCTCCCCACTCTGGGCCTTGGCCTGCAGGGTGGCGACATCGTCCTGGCTCCTGAGCAGGAAGATGCCTCGGCCCTGGTTGGAAGCCGTGGGCTTGCAGATCCACACCTGGGTCTCTGCGGAGAGTGGCCCTCAGCCCTGGCCCTGACTGCCCGGGCTGCGTCCTGCCCCCGCCGGCCTGACCTCACCATCGAACAGCGAGAAGAAGGCCTGGCGCTCCTCCCTGACGTCCAGGCGGTAGGTCTCCGGAAAAAAGTCCTCCATCTTCAGGGCCCTGGACAGCAGGGTCGTGGGCAGGGCAGCCCTCAGGGGCGGGAGGGGTGGCCAGGCGGGGTGCAGGGGAGCAGTGTCCCTGCCTCTCGGGGCCCCTTCCTCAGTGCTGGGACAGTGCTGCCTGCCCTGGGTGGCCAGTGGACCTGTGTGAACTGGGCCAGGCCTCTCCCTGCCCGCCCTGCCCTCCCCAGCTAACACCAGGCCCCCTCTGGCCAGCCCCCCCCTGCGCTGGGCTGGAAGCATCTACCTCGGGGGCTCGTGGTGTCCAGGGCTGCCCCGCGCAAGCTCCACCAGAGAGGCGTGCCCCGAACTCCAGATGTGCACCGAGTGCACAGGGGACCCTGGCTGGCGTTGGGAGGAGGGTCTGAAGAGGGGGAGGGGTGGGGAAGAGCCTTTGGATGGAAGCAGACGGACAGAGGCTTCGTGGTGGACACCTGAGGGCGATCAGTCCAGCTGCAGGGCGGGGGGCGGGCTCTCGGGCGGGGGCTGTGGGAAGGTGGGGGCGGGGCAGCGCACTCCAGAGCAGGCCCCGGCTCACCTGGCCTGCGACCCGGGGCCCGGCTGGTGGACCTTGCTGGAGACGCGGGCGCACTCCCGCAGGGCGCTGAGCAGCCCGATCTTAGTGGTCAGCAGCTTGTTGTTGGGCAGCTGGAACAGCAGCTGCTCGCCTGTGGCGCAGAGGAAGGGTGGGGCTGCACGGGCGCCGGCCTCGAACCGCGTCCCACAGGTGCACCACCCCCCCCCCCCGCCTCCTGCAGGTCCACCGCCCAGGCCCCACCTCCCGCAGGTGAGCCCCCCGGCCCTCCTCCCACAGGTGCTGCCCCCCACCTCCCGCAGGTGAGCCTCCCGGCCCCCCTCCTGCAGGTGCACCCCCCCGGCCCCCCTCCTGCAGGTGCGCCTCCCGGCCCCCCTCCTGCAGGTGCGCCCCCTCCATCCTCCCTCCCGCAGGTGCGCCCCCTCCATCCTCCCTCCCGCAGGTGCGCCCCTGGCCCCCCTCCCGCAGGTCCACCGCCCAGGCCCCCCTCCCGCAGGTGCGCCCCCCACCTCCCCTCCCACAGGTGCGCCCCCCATCCTCCCTCCCGCAGGTCCACCGCCCAGGCCCCCCTCCCGCAGGTGAGCCCCCCGGCCCTCCTCCCACAGGTGCTGCCCCCCACCTCCCGCAGGTGAGCCCCCCGGCCCTCCTCCCAGAGGTGCTGCCCCCCACCTCCCGCAGGTGCGCCCCCCGGCCCTCCTCCCACAGGTGCTGCCCCCCACCTCCCGCAGGTGAGCCTCCCGGCCCCCCTCCTGCAGGTGCACCCCCCGGCCCCCCTCCTGCAGGTGCGCCTCCCGGCCCCCCTCCTGCAGGTGCGCCCCCTGGCCCCCCATCCCGCAGGTGCGCCCCCTCCATCCTCCGTCCCGCAGGTGCGCCCCGGCCCCCCTCCCGCAGGTCCACCGCCCAGGCCCCCCTCCCGCAGGTGCGCCCCCCACCTCCCCTCCCACAGGTGCGCCCCCATCCTCCCTCCCGCAGGTCCACCGCCCAGGCCCCCCTCCCGCAGGTGCGCCCCCGGCCCCCCTCCCGCAGGCACCTTCCCGGAAGCTGCAGTAGCTGTCTCTGTGCTTCACCTCGCACCACTTGAGCTTGTAGTCGGCGCAGCGGTCCTGCGTGCGCCGCCAGCCCTTGCCCGTGCAGTAGGCGCTGATTCTGCGGGACGGGCGCGGGGACGGGCGTAGGGGGCGGGGCCGCGCGGGAGGAGGGCCTCGGGGGAGGGGCCTGTGGGAGGCGGGGTCGCGGGGGCGGGGTCGCGTAGGATGAGGGGTCCAGGGGCGGGGCGCGGTGACTGACATGGCCCCGGGGGCGGGGCCTGGGGAGGAGGGTTCCCCCGGGGGGCGGGGCGGGGCGCGGTGACTGACATGGGAGGAGGGTCCCACGGTGGGGCTCCCCCACTCACATTGCGGCCCCGTTGGTGCCTCCGATGTAGAAGAAGGGCCCCTGTCCCACGCTGGGCGGCTGCCCGCCCTGGGGAGCGGCCGCGGGCGGGGCGGCGCCAGCGTGGTCCGGGTGGTCTGAGGGCAGGTGAAGGTCAGACGCGCAGGCCGCTATGCGGCCAGGACCCCTGGACCTCCCAGCCCTGGCAGCCCCCACCTGCGTCTTGGCCCTGCGTGGGCAGGAGCCCCTTGTCTCGGCCGCTGCCCATCCGTCTCCCAGGGGCCCAGCCTGTGCAGGGGCGGATCTGGTGGGTGGGGGGCACCCGTCTGTCGGGCCAAGCCCAGCCCACGACCAGCTGCACCGGGCTCTCACCCCAGCCCCTGCCTCATTGCGGCTTGCAACTGACCAGAGCCTGAGGGTGATAGTGACAGGAGCAGGCAGGGCTGGGGAGTGAGGCGGAGTGGGGGCACACACAGCGCCGGGGCCTGCCTGGAGGGCCGGGGTCACAATGTCCATGATGATGTCATGAGTGACCCAAAGGCCGCTGTCAGGCTGGGGCTGTGGGGTGGCATGGGGTGGGGTGGGGGCCCTCCCGGGACTGACTGGGAGGCCCTTGGCCATGAGGCTGCCTAGCGGTCACCTGGTGCCCTGGCCCGGCACCGGCACAGCCTGGACCGCCTCTTCCTCTTGGCGCTGAGCTGGGCCCGCGTGGACGGTCTCCGGCAGTGGATGAACCGGGTGTGGCTGCGGCCGGCTGGCTTGGGGGCACCGGGCCGAGAGCCCCGCTGGGAAGACGGGACCCCCACTCTCCTGCGGGATCTCTGGGCAGCCCGCGGGACCAGCCTCTGGACAGGGCGCAACGTGGGGCCCCCCCTGCCAGGGGAAAGGCGTCTCCCAGGGGGCTGGGTGGGGGCCTCCCCCCGGGGCCGGCTCCCAACCCCACGGTGGCTGTGGGGCCGGGCGGCCCGTGCTGCCGCGGTGCCCTCCGAGTCGGATCTCTGCGGGGCGAGCCCTGCCTTGCCCGGCCCGTCCATCTGGCCTTGAGGAGCGCGGTCTGGCTGTCGGCTGCAAGGAGGCCGTGGTCAGGGGTTGGAGGACCGGGGCATCCTGAGCGGCACCCCGCCTGCTACTGCCGTCCCTGTGGCTGCCTGGCCCCACGGCCCGACCCCTGGATCTGGTCCCCAGGTGCCACCTTTGCAGCATGTCAGGGAACCTGTGGCCACTTCCTGGCCTGCGAGTCCATGGGTGGCCTGCTGGGGGAGAGGACTTTCTGCAGGTCTGAAAGAAAGCAAGCAGTGGGGATGCTGGGGCGGCTGGGAGGGGCCTGGGTGCTGCTCCCGAGTGAATCCCTGGGCAGCCAGCGGATGCCTGCCCAATGGCGGTGATGCAGGTGCCCGTGGCCTCTGCCCCAGAGTGGCAGCGAAGGAGCTGCCCGGCTCCAGGCACTGGGAGGATGGGGCCAGGCCTGGAGCAGCCAGAACCGAGGCTGGCAGGCACCCAGGGCAGGGTGGGGGCGCGGGCAGAAGCTAGGAGCTCCCCACACAGGAGGGCCGGGTGTGGACGCTGGACCTGGCCTGCAGGGCCTGACGATGGGGCAGCAGATCAGTTAGACCCCCCCAGCACCCTGCTCCGAAGAGTCCTTCTGGGGCGCTGGGACCCCCAAGACGCCGCTGAGCAGTGCCCAGAGCCCAGGCTTCTTAGGGAGGAGTTCCAAGTGGGAGCCGCAGAATGACACGGACACAGCTGGACACATGCGGGGGCACACAGGGACACAGGCACATGTGGACACACGGGCACTCACAGACGTGTACAGACACGTATGCGTAGACACGCTTGGACAGACACTCAGACACAAGCACACAGAGACACAGGCACGGACACAAGTGGACCTGCCCTGATATGCAGGGACACACACAGAGAGGTGTGGAGGAAGATGGGCGGAGGTGGGCGTCATGGATGCTGATGGAGGGGTGAGCTGGGAGGGTGCGGGCAGGGCTGCTCCCCCAGGCTCCAGCTGGGCACTGTGAACACGGGAACAGTGAGGAGTAACCAGCAGGGTCCTGTCCAGGAGGTTGTGCAAAGGGGCCCCCCG
Source organism: Oryctolagus cuniculus (assembly GCF_964237555.1). Classification (NCBI taxonomy): domain Eukaryota; kingdom Metazoa; phylum Chordata; class Mammalia; order Lagomorpha; family Leporidae; genus Oryctolagus; species Oryctolagus cuniculus. The sequence goes on from NC_091438.1 coordinate 164,279,820, forward strand.
GGACAGGAAGGGCCCAGTTCCAGCCCCGCCCAGGGGCCTGCGAGCACTGTGGGGGTGTCGCGAGGTGTGGCCGGAGGGAGGCCGCAGGAGGGTCCTGGTCAGAACCCTGGAATTGTGCACCTGGTGGGGGCAGCCGAGGTGGGGGGAGGCCGCGGGAGGGGTGGGCGGGGCTTCGAGAGGCGACGTCGCGGGAGGGGCGGAGCGGGAGCGGGGCCTCGGGAGGGCCTCCGTGCTGGGGCTGAGCCCCGCCTGCAGGTGCAGATCTGGGGCTTCGGCAGGCGCCTGCAATAGGCAGGCGGGAGGAGGAGGGTCCAGGGGTGAGGGCTCTGGAGGCCTAGGTTCGCGCTGGCCGCGGCCGGAGGAGCCCCAGGCAGCCTCGGCTCTTCCGTCGCTCGCACGCCAGGTTCCTGAGTGGACTGCATGGCTACTTCCTGTACGCACTGTGAGCAGCGCCACCAGGCGGAGGACGCAGGGGCCCAAGGGTCAGGAGCCCCAGGCGCCGCTGCCCCGGAGGCCACGCCAGCCTGAAACCACCCGGTGTGGTTCGCGGGGGCGAGGCCTGGCCCTGCGGGGGGCGCCGTGGACCTGCTGCCCAGCCGGCGGGGCAAACTCTAGGTTTTTACCTGGTGAGACGGGCGGGCAGGAGGCCGCCCCCTGGGAAGGGACACGCGAAGTATTCCCAGACCTGGGAACAAGTGACCAGAGACCGCGCACGGATCAGCCTCTGCCCGCACACTGCCGCGGGCTCTGAGGAGCTGCCGTGCATGGAAGCCGGCGCCTTCTGGCCAGGGACTGCGAGAGACACGGGGCCCGCGGACTTCAGGGAGACAGGAGGCAGGTGGTCCTGAGAGTGCCCAGCCCAGCCGCCCCACCCCCTCCCTGTCCACTCCCCTCCCCCGCCGGCCTTCTGCTTCAGGCAGGGGCCCAGGTCTGGTGGCCGAGGGGGGCGCAGGAGCGCAGGTGCAGACTGGCGGCCGGCCTGTCCCTCTTACCTGCCTGGCGAGGTCGTGAGAGCCCTCTGCTGGACACAACAGTGGCGACCTGGCAACTGTCTCCCAGCAATGGTTACCTGGCAACCGTGATCCAGCAGAGCCCTGCGGGTTTTAGGTGGACTGGGCAGGGGTCTCTAACCCTTGGGTGCACCCCCACTGCTGGGGTCATGACCTCTGACCCTCACCTGGTTCTTCTGTTGTCCTCATGACCCTCCAGGGTGACCCCGAGAGGTCCTCCGTCCACTGGTTCAGTCTTCAAATGTCTGAAGCCAGGAGCCTGGAGCTCCATCGGGTCCTAACCACTAGGCCAAACGCTCACACCAAGAGTGCTTTTATTTATTTATTTATTTATTATTTTTTCTGACAGGCAGAGTTAGACAGTGAGAGAGAGAGACAGAGAGAAAGGTCTTCCTTTTTCCATTGGTTCACCCCCGAAGTGGCCACCATGGCCGGCACGTTGCAGCAGGTGCGCTGCGCCGATCCGAAGCCAGGAGCCAGGTGCTTCTCCTGGTCTCCCATGGGGTGCAAGGCCCAAGGACCTGGGCCATCCTCCACTGCACTCCTGGGCCACATGCCTGGAAGAGGGGCAACCGGGACAGAATCCAGCGCCCCAACCGGGACGAGAACCCGGTGTGCTAGCGCCGCAGGCGGAGGATTAGCCTAGTGAGCCACGGCGCCGGCCAAGAGATTCTCTTTCAAATAAATGAGAGAGAGAGCACTTCCATTGGCTGGTTCACAACTCAGATGGCTGTGCCTGCCGGGGCTTGGCCAAGTGGAAACAGAGCCTGGAGCTCCTTCTGGGTCTCCCACACAGTGTGGGGCCAAGCACTTGGGCCATCCTCAGCTGCTTTCCCAGGCATGTTAGCAGGGAGCTGGACAGGAAGTGGAGCAGCTGGGACTCGAACCGGCACCCACATGGGATGGCAGCGTCGCAGGTGGGGTCTTATAAGCGCCTGCGCCAGAACACTGGCCCCGTGTGTGATTTCTCTGTAGCAGCTTTTCCTGGCAGCCCCAGGAAATGAACCTCCCCTGGAACCCATCCTCGCCCCGAGGGTACCCCCCACTCCTCCCCACGTGGAGTCTCACCTGCTGGCCGGGGTCCACAGGGGTCCACAGGGCTCCATCCGTCCCACTGAGAGTCCTGCCTGGAAGAGGGACCACCAAGCCAGGGCTGGGGTTCTCCCAGCCCCCACTCCTAGAGTCTGGCGGTCCCCCTGCTTCACAGAGCTTGGTGGTCCTGTCGGGGGCCCTGGGGCAGGAGGTTTCACCCCCAGAGCAGCAGGGGCGAGGTCCAGGCACCTGCCCCCGGAGGCCCCATTTTCCCAGAGGGTGCTGAGCTTGGGTGGGTGAGTACCAGGGAGGGCCCTTGTCCAACCCTGCCCCGTCCATCACTTCAAGGGCCTCATCCCAGACACCCTGGGCCCCCCACGGGGTTCTGGGGAGGGGGCCCTGCCCCTACCAAGGAAGGCCCAAGGGCTTAGACACTGAACCTGCCCTGTGTGGGTCAGGGCTTCCTCCCCATCCCCCGTGTGGAGAACCGGCCAGGCCTCCGTCAGTGCAGGCGGGGAGGGGCTGGGCCGTGTCCTCAGCTGTCCTGTGCAAGGCTGCAGGTGAGCCCTGGGCATGAATAAAATCAGGACCTGACGCAGGTATGATGTCACGACCACTCCGTTTATTGAGGGCTCCTGAGTCGCTCTGTTGGGGTTTCTCCTAGCTGCACAGGAAGTGTGGCGCAGGCTGGAGGGGCCCTCGGAGCTGTCCAGGACACTGCCATCCCTCAGGGCACGACAGGGGCGGGGCTAGCGCCCAGGCCCTGTCCCAGATGCAGAGTTGAGGTCTGGGAGGTGTGACATCACACCCAGGCACTGGGGTCAGGGCCTGGTCTGGGGGGGTGTGACATCCGTTCCCTGGGGAGGGGCTTCCCTCCCAGCCCCTATCACAGAGCAGCCCCGGTTCTCAGGGGAAGGAGGGGGCTGGGGACAGCCAGGACGTGGGATTCTGCATGTGCCTGTCAGGGGTCACAGCCACTGTGGGATGGGGCAGTTGAGGTCCTGGAGGCCAGGGCTCGGCCCGCGGGCGGCGTGGCGAGGGTCCGGCGGACGGACGGGTTACCAGACAGTATTAGACGGCAGGACCCAGATCTAACCGTGTCTGGTAAGACGCCCGTGGGCAGGCAGCGTGGCAGAGCAGGCGGCCCTGGAGCTCGTGCTGTGGGGGTAAGGCTGGCGGCTCCCAGGCTCGGGCCCCAGGCAGCTGCCGGCCCAGGGGTGGGCGCAAGCGCAGCCGGGAGAGGTTGCCACCTGCCCTTGCTCTCGGTTGGGTTAATGAATAACCCCTCCCCCCAGGAGAGGCCAGCTGGGGCCTGGTGCAGGGTGGGGTTCCCAGGCCCTGCGTCCCGGCCTCAGATCAAAAGGGGAAGCCATGGGTAACCCTGGCCTCTGGGCTTTGGCCACATTTCCCGCCCCCGCGGCCCCAGGGAGGGAATGGAGACTCCTTGTCCTCAGGCTTGGAAGCCCACCCCACCTGCCCCCGCAGGCCAGGGTCCCCGGGGGAGGGGTCCTGCCTGGCAGGGAAGCCACAGCTGGAGGTGTGAGGGGGCCGCACCCTGGTGCCAGGCAGCCCCACCACCCACCTGGGGAGGGGCCGCGCCGCCCCCACCCATCCCAGCGTCCTGGAGCTTGGATGGCGCCGATGAGCGTGGGACAGCGGTGAGCATCGTTACCAGACAGTGTTAGAGCCATGCCGAGAATCCAGCACTGTCCAGTAAGATGCCCACAGAGGCCCGAGGGCAGGCCAGGCAGCCGCGGAGACCCCGAGGCCAGCCATCCTGCTTGCTCTGGAGCAGGGAGACCTTGGGCCACCGCCACGGCAGGTGGGCGGCAGGAAGCCAAGGGGGCTGTTGGGGAGAACTGGCCACCCCGAGGCCAGGCCGGGCGAGGCGGCTCCCGGCGAAGCCATCTGGGGCCAGGAAGCTGCAGGCTGGGCCTTCCCTCTCCAGGTGTGGCAGCTGCACCTGCCCAGGGCGCTGTGGGCAGGGCCAGACCCCCCAGTGCCGTCAGCAACCCTTGTGTTCTGGGGGTTCCTGGGTGGGGGAGGGGTGCCTCTGCCCAGGGCCCTGGCAGGATTGCGGGGCGGCCCCTTTGCTGCGTGCTGGGCCCCGCCGCCATCATTACCAGGCAGTATTAGAGACCAGTCACCATCCAATGCTGCCCAGTAAGATGGCCACGGCCACCCGAGGGGTCTGGGGCCGCCCACTGGGGGTCAAGAAGAGTGGGACCCTGAGGGGGAGGAGCTACTGGAGGTGGGGACAGGGCCACGACAGGACAGAGCCAACTGGAGGGTGGACTTGGGCCAGGGCTTCCTGGGCCTGTGGACGTCCCAGGAGGGGGAGCCACAGCTGGGCCCCAGTGCTTGGAGCTAGGACCGACACCCAAGGGGGCCTGAGGGAGAGGAGCCAGAGCCTCTCCCAGGCCTGGCAGCAGGCCCAGCCCCTGGAAGTCCCTGGTGTGGTCCATTCTTGGGTCTGAGGCTGCAGGGGCCACAGCTGTGGGTGCCCCGATGGCCAGCTCCCTGCCCAGCCCTCGCCTGGCCCTCAACAGCCCAGGAGAGGTTGGAGACTGGGAGCAGAGTGGTGAGGCCTGTGCCCTTCCTCCCACTGACTCCCGGCCAGAGCTACAGGTCTGAAGGTGGGCGGGGGACAGAGGGGGCCCTGTGCCTGCACCTGGCCCTCGCTGTGGGCGGTCACAGCCCGAAACACAGCTCCCAGGCGCCTGCTCAGAGCCCGGAGGGCCCAGCCTGCGGCATCCCCACCTTCTCCATCCCCACCCAGGCATGCCCTCGGTTTTCTGGCACCTTCCACCCACAGAGGCTGCAGGGAGGGGCTCAGGGCCCGGCCATCTGCCCCCATCCAGGCCTGCCCCCGTGCCCGCAGGACCCAGCAGCTGACGGACTCTGTTGGGGCTCAGGGGTCCAGCCCACTGCCTGATACCCTGCCCAGCACTCTCATGGGCACAGGTCTGTCCCCACCCCCCCAAAATCAGAGCCTCAACCTCGCTGTCTGCGAGCTACGGGCACCAGGGCACGGGTCTCAGGCCCCAGTCTTGGCTGCCAGGCTGGGAGGGGCTGGGGGCAGGTGCTTGGCTGCCTCCCCTCACAGCCCCAGCCACGGGGACACAGGCCACGCTCATTCCTGTGGCACGGCTCTGGAGTACACCTGCTGCCCGCAGTGCCCTTGGACACACAGGAACACCGAGGGCCCAGGCTGGCCTGGCCTGACATGGGCCAGAGGGACCGGACACCAGCGTCCACTGCCCAGCAGGCTCAACCACAACTCTGTGCTTACCTGGGGGCCTCGAACTGCATGGCCGGGCCCGGGACAGGCAGAGGACAAGTTCAAGGACGGAGCTCGGAGCCTGCAGGGGGCGGACATGGCTCCAGCTTTGCTTGGCACAGGGGTGCGGGCCGACAAGAGGGAAGAGAATATGGCCGAGCCTTTCGGTGGCCGCCGGCCAGGAAGTGGAGAGCCTTGCCGAGGCAGCGCCTCCCGCGCCCCCTCAGAGCCCGCCCTACGGCCTGGTTAATCATCGGGGCTGTGGCCAGGCCCAGCACGGGAACATCCAGGGAGGAGCCCCCCCAGCCACAGAGCCAGCGCCCCCGGGGGCCCAGCCGGGGCAGGAGTGCGTCCTCCGTGTGAGACTCACTCGCGGTTAACTTGCCCCAGTCTTAATGGCGAGCCCACCAAGCCCTGACACCCTCCCCCACCCCCGTAGGGTGGCGGTGCAGGGGGCGGCCCCGTCTGCGCCCGGCTGACTCCTAGAGCGGTGTGGCTGTGTGGCCGAGCCGCCATTCCTCCCTCACCGCGGGCGGCAGGCGTCGCCCATGGTCCCTCCCCGGCCACCCTGGACACGGCTCCTCCTGGGGCCGTGTGCTGTCGTCCCAGACACGCACAAGACGCCCACAAACACCGTCTCTGCAGATCACCAGGCTTTGTCCAAGCTTGGCGGCCGCAGAACTCGCTGTGCCGGACGTCGCCCTGGGAGACCCCTGAGGGCCAGCGGGAGCACAGAGCGCAGTGAGCTGGACTGCCCGGCAGAGGGGCCGCACCCCCGCGCGGGGGCACAGGGAGCCGCCCCCACCAGATGGTGCTGCCCGAGCTGCCCCGAGCAGGGGCCATGTCCAGGCCGTCGCCACCAGCACGGCCCGGCCTACTGCTGCCCACACGGCGGATGGAAGCCTCCCCAGGAAATCCAGCCAGAGGCCCCACACCCACCTCCAGGCCACCGCCCCTGGGTCGGGGGACGCGGTACCTCAGATGTCAGTGGCTGCTGCAGAAGCTTCTAGAAGGTGCTGTCGCCAGGGACGATGGGGACCGTCCACTCCCTTGGGGTCTGCCCTCCACCCGAGGCTGCAGCCCACATCCACCTGGCCCCCAGTACGTGGCCTGTGGGGCCAGGCAGCTCCCACGTCCGGCCAAGATGGCTCCACACCCGGAACCCAGCGATGTCCCAGCCCTGGGGTCCCACCCGGCCCTCGGGAGCCAAGGGCCTGCCTCACTCTGTCCGCCGATGCGGAAGCCTCCCCACATGCCGGCTGGGGTGCCGAGGCCCATCTGTCACCATCGCCCCGTCCTCCGTGGCAGCCACGGCGGGACTGGCACAGCCGGGCCTCCCGCCCGCCCGCCCTTACCTGCCCAGACTGGTTCCGGCAGCCGAGAAGCAGAGCTGGAGGTCGCTCCCGCCCCCGGCCGCGGCCAGCGCCGTCCCTGCACAGGGCAGGGCGCGAGCCACGCTTGGGTCTCCCAAAGCCGGTGGGCCTGCGGCCAGCCTTCCCCACCTGCAGACAGGTACGAGAAGGCTAGGCGGAGCTCGCCACCGGCACAAAAGCAAGCGGGAAGCTTCTCGGCCCCTGAACAATGGGAGGGGTGGGCGGGCGCTGCCAGGGAAGAGGGGCGAGGCCCCCGCAGGCCTTACAAGGGGCCCCTCGGCCCGCCCCGCGCAGGTGCCTGCTCCCGGGCGGCCAATCTCTGCTCTCGGCCGCCGACAGGTGTGTCCCCCGGGCTCCCATAGGCCGGGAGGGAGGCCGCTCGGGTGACGCAGGCTCCACACGTCCCTCCCCCCACCTCGGCCGTGGCCCAGCGAGGCTGAACAAAAACCTGAGCACCACAGGTGCCTCTGAGGCTGCTTCAGATGGGGCTGGGGGCCGGCCCCGCCCCCGGCTGCCATGGACGGGCAGCCAGGTGTCTCGGTCAGGTCTGTGCCCGCCCCAGCAGCTGTGCCCCGCGCTGCCCCCCACGCAACCCTGGGATTGACCGACCGCAGACCCACGGCTGCGGGTGGGCCGCCCTCACGTAGCTCTGGGGTCTCCTGTGAGACCCCTGTGCTGGACTGGGGGCTCAGGGGGCGGAAGCCCGGTGGGCAGGGCCCCACTGAAGCTTCCAGAGGCTTCCATGTGCCTCCGGCAGGGAGCTGTTTGTTCCTGGGGCCTCCGGAGGGCACCTAACGAACCTCAGGGGCCCAGCAATTAGCCCCGAGTTTTCCGTAACGAGCTCCTGGCGGCTGCGCCCTGTCCCCCGGGCCCTCAGGGGCTGTGCCAGGCGCACGCCAGGGCTGACAAGGCTTAGGACGACCCCCCACCCCAGAGCGCTGAGCTGGGGCAGGGGCATCTTGGCCTGGACCTTCCTCCCGCACTCCAGAGAGTACAGCCTGGGGCTTTGGCGACCTCTGACCCTCCGCCTGGCCCCCACCCCCACAGGCTGTGGAGGACATACCGCCCCTCACCGCTGCCAGGACCCCACCCACCCTGGGGTGGATTCCAGGCCCAAGCACCTGCACCCCCTGTCCAGGCCTCACTGCTGAAAGCCCTCCACCGGGCTGTGGCGGCTGCGCGGGCCCAGTGCAGCAGACAGCCAGAGCAGGGTCAGCCGCCCGGCGTGGGGCTGGGCCGGACGTGCTCACTTCAGAGAGCAAGATGCTGGCCTGGCTGACTGCAGCTCCTGGCCCAGTAGTGGCTGCCCCTGGCCCTCCCTACAGTGGGCATGTAAGAGCCGGCCGGGGAGGGGGCCTGACCGCTGAGCAGGGCCAGCTTCTGCAGGACTCACAGGACAGCCCCAGCCCTGTGGCCGCCTCTCCTGAGCTGGACGTCAAAGGCCACACCTGGCGAGATGGGACCTCCTAGCCAGCCTGGGTCATGGCCACCTGACGGCAGCTCTCCACCGGGTCCTGCCGATGGCCAGCTCTGAGGCCTTGAGGCAAGGGAGGTCGCGGTGGCCAGCGCAGGTCTGTCTTGAAGCAGGCCTCAGCCCTGGGCAACATCCCCATGGGTCAGCATGTGAGTGCAGGCTCCGGTCAGGCAGGTGGTACCAGACCTAGGCTGTGGCCGGCCACCTGCTGGGTGTGCCATCGCCATGGTAGCTGGAGGGGGAGGTGGCCAGGGGGGCCTGGCTGCTCCACCTCGAGGCCTGACCTGGCCATGGCGGCCAGAGCCCTGCACACTGGGGCCCTCAGCACAGCTGGTGTGGGGGACCCGGCCCCTGGCCCCCCACCCCAGGCCCCAGCCAGTCCAAGACCTCTGGGCGCGGTGGGCCGGACAAAAGGCCTTTGTCCTCCGGCGTCCAGACCACTTTCTGCGTGGCTGCCAGCTGCAGCCGCCACAGGGCCTGGGCACTGCGGGACCCAGGGCTGGGCTGGGGGTCCCACGTGCTGGAGTCACTGCTGGGAGGGGCTCAGGTTCTCAGGACAGGGCTGGCTCCAGGCCCCGACTTCATGCGGGTCCCTCAGTCCCGGCCTGTGCAGCCCCCACACCTGTGACTCGGGCTGCTGGCCGCCGTGCCAGGGAAGGCGTGGGTGGCCTCGGACACGGTTTGCCTAGGACCATGTGCACCTGACCCGCTGCACGCCCCAGGCCACACTCAGCCTGGACCTCTGCTCTCACCGTCCTGTCCCTGGTCCTCTGAGGTGGGCAAGGGCCTGGGGCCGCTTGCCCCTTTGCCTGCTGGTCAGCCCGGCCTGGGCCACGGCATCCCAAGGGCAGCAGAGCCTGACCCCAGAGTTTGGGATCAAAGCAGGAGTGCAGGTTCTGCTCTGGGCACCGTCCCCTGAGGGTGCTCGCTCTGAGTGGCCGAGGCCCCTCCCAGCCCGTGGCAGGACCCAGGGGCAGGTGCTTCCCGCCCCGGCGGCTGCTGCACAGGGCAGGAGGCCCCTCCTCACTCCTTTCCAGGCCCAGGCCGCTGTTGGCTGCCACAAGCCCAGGGCAGGAAGTCGCCCTGTTCTGGGGACACTGCACATCCTGCTGGGCTGGCCTGGGGTCCGGCCGTCAGGGCCGCTGAGCTCTGGGCCTTAGCCCTGAAGTCTGAAAACCGATGGGCGGCCTGCTGGGCGCTGGACTGTGAGCTCAGGGGCCAGCCTGCATGTGCGTGCATGCGCGTGTCCACAGGGACCCTCCCTCAACACCTGCAAACCTCAAAGGCTTCCACCCGTAAATGAGGGTGCAGCACGAGTGAACCTGCCGTGGGCCCTCGTGCCCCTGGGTCCTCCAGGAAGCCTCAAGTCGGGACCTGGGTCGTGTCCCAGGTGCCCAGGGAAGAAAACCAAGTTGGGATAGCACCTTCTTCCCGGACACCAAACCTATGGCAGGAGTCCAGGTGCAGAGCTGGACGCAGTGTGGGAGTCCTGCGCTGCGAGGACGTGGACATCACTCGCTAGAGCCAGGGCAAGCGCAGACAAGGGAGAGCCCGGCAGGAGCTCAGATCCACACCCGAGCCGGCCAACGCCCTGTGGAGGAACGGAGAAGGAAACCATACAGCCATAAAGTGACCTGCTAGATCGAGAACCAATGACACTCGGCGCGTCAAAGGGCTGAAGAGAGAAGTTGGGAACCGGAAGACACTTGGAATAAATTCCCCAGAACAGAAGTCAGAGATTAAAGAGAAACCAAAGGACCACGTGAGGACCCCGGGCAAAGCCAGGTGTGAGGACGACAGGCACCGGCGGGAGGGTCGCTGGCAGCAGGGGCTGAGGGGCGATTTTCCAGAACTGCGAACCCCGGCTCAGACTCAGAAACCCAGGGGTCTCGAGCAGGACCAGTAAACCGAATCCATGCCCGAGGACCAGGTGCTGAAGGCTGTCGGGCCGAGCAGGGCAGGTCCCCTGCCAGGGGCCAGCAAGACGACGGTGGATGCCTCCCGGGGACAACGGCTCCACGGCCACCGTCAGAGGGAGGGCATCCATCTACCGGTCAGGACCCTGCACCCCGTGTGCAGTGCCTGGGCTCAAGTCCAGCTCCTGCTTCCTGCTGAGGTGCCCTGGGAGGCAGTGGGCGATGTCTCAGGGACCTGGGCCCCTGCCACCCACGCAGGAGACCCAGACAGAGGCCTGGCCCAGCTCCGGCCATTGGGGAGTGAACCCGCAGACGAAAGATTCTCTCTGTCTCTTTCTCTCTGTCCCTCCCTCCCTCTTTGTCTCTCTGCCTTTCAAGTAAATAAATAAATCTTAAAAAACAAAACAACCAAACAAAAACACAGTGGGGCTGGCCCTGGGGACAGGAGGACACGATGACCACATGCATGTCTGCCCTGAGCCACAGCCATGACCCGGGCCTGGGGCCTGCTCTCTCAGGTGGGGGCAGGGCCTTGACCAGCAGTCCAGGAAGAAACACAAAGCAGCCGGGGTGGGTGGGGCTTCCTGCAGGTGCCGGGGACCAGGCAGGGCCTGGCTGTGCGTGCGAGCGGGCACGAGGCCCAGGAGCCTGTGGTCACGCCCCTGCCCAGGGAGAAAGGGACCAGCCCTGGTGCTTGAGGCCCCGTGAGCTTCAGGCCCAAACCCAGCGGCCACTTGGAGCTCCATGGCTTGGCCCAGGCCAGTGTCCCTGCTGCCCCCGGCTTCTCACCCCTGTCCAGTGGGGTCTGCAGCCACCCCCGGACCCCAGCCCCACCGTGCTCCACCCACTCTGCCCCAGGCCTCTCTGAAGCATTCAGTGGGCAGGCAGCGCCCCTCCTCCACCCACGGCCCCTCCAGACCCTGGGCAAGGCTGGGCTACGGGCCAGGCAGTGTGGCCTCCATGCCCCCTCCACCTCCCTCCTCCCCATTCTGAGGCCACTGCCCTGAACCCTGTGGGCGCGTCCAGCCCCACTGGGCACCCAGCCCATGGAAGGCTCAGTCCCGCCCAGGTCCACAGGAGTGAGGGCCAGATTTGCCTCCCAAAGCAGCAGCTCCCACATCAGCATGCAGCTCGAGGGGGAGGGGGAGGGGGAGAGGGCAAGGGGGAGGGAGCCACCGGTCAGAGGTGGGTGGACGAAAGGGGCCTCCCCAGAGAGCAGCCCTCCCAGCCTGGGGTCTTGGGGCAGCCGTGTGCCCTGCACCCTGGCCCTTGTTTGGCTCCCAGTGGCCTCTGAACCCTGACCTGCCTGGGTCAGGCCTAAGGGACTTGCTCCCTGCAGTCAAGACCCTTGGCCTCCACAGCTCCCACCCCAGCCCTGTTGTGGGCACGCAGCCCCTCTTCCGGAAGGTTCTCCCACAGGGCATAGGCATCCTGAGGTGGACACAGATGCACCTGACCTTGTGGGAATGGGGAAGGGGGGGGGCGCAGGCACAGCACGAGGCCAGGGCCAGGGCCAGGGAGGAGGTCAGCTGGGGTCAGCAGAGCTGAGAGCCAACAGATCCCTCCCAGGGTCCCCCCACTCTTTCCCAACCTCCCCCCGTCCCCACTCCTGCCTCCCAGGTCCCTTCTGGCCCTGCCCATGAGGGTCATCTGGGCCCCTGGCTCCCACAGTAGCATCCTAACCCCTCAGCCGCCCCACCTCTGCCCAGTGTCCCTGAGTGTCCCCTCCCTTTCTCTGTGTCCGGTTTTGCTAAACCCTTGGGAGGACTGTTCCTGCCCCGCCCTCGGCTGAGGTCCCAGTGAGCTTCTGCTGGCTTGGCTTCCAGGTTGGGATGAGGAGCCCTGGCCAGGTCCCCCGCCCCGCACCCAGCTCTGAGCCAAGCCAGGGCCAGGTCCTCAGGTTCTGTGAGACTGTGTCCCAGCTGGCCCAGGCTGAGACCCCACCCACAAATCAGCTGGGAGACCCCACATGGGGGCTGAAGCCCAGGCCTGCCCAGCAATGACCAGGGGCTCGGCCTCCGGCCAGGGCTCCTGCTGAACAGCTGTCTACAGCTGGAGACGCCCCAGGACGGGCAAGTTCACTGGGCAGGGTCAGTGGCTAGTGGGCTTGATGGTGGTGATGATGATGGTGGCTTCTGGAGCTAGGCAGGGTGGCTGCCCAGTGAACGCCACCCTAAAGCAGCTGAGTTTCCATTGTGTGACTTTTCTTCCACACAAAAGACAAAGCCCCTGGCAAAGTGCACCCTGTGCCCCGCCCAGCCCCAGACCAAGGTCCAGGTGCTGCCACGGCCCCTGTGGCCCGCCTGGCCCCCGGCTGGGAGAGTGGGGCTGTGCTTGGCAGGCTGTGCCTGTCCCCAGTGGCTCTGTGACTCTCTCCTGCCTCCGGGGACCCGTCACTCAGGATGGGAAGGCGGAGCATCTGGGGCTCCCAGCTGTCTGGACAGCTGGAGGCCTGGAGGGCTGAGGGGGCCCCAGGGGCTGGCCGCCTAGCGCTACAGGTGGCAGAGCCTGCTCCCTGCCGTGGCAACAGCCCGGCAGTCACAACCGCTTCCTGGCACCTGGGTTGCATCAGACGTGGGCCCTGGAGGCCCCAGCACCCAGAGCCCTGAGTACAGGAGCACCTGAGCAGGTGGGCCAGGCCACACCAAGGGCGGGTCCTGGGGCAGCTTTCCTCCCAGAGTCCACGGCAGCCCCTGGCCTTCCTGACCCTTGCCAGCCTCCACCTGCTGAGGCCACCTCTGCCTCCCATAGGCACAGGTGCTGCCCCCAGCACACACACAGCCTCGGGACCCTGGCCTCCACGTAGGGCAGTTGCTCCAGCCTAGGGGGCCCCGCCCAGCCCCTCAGGCTCCTCGGAGGTGGCCCCACAGGTGCTCACCACCCCCACACCCCCAGGCCCGGCCACAGTCACTGGTGGGCCACCCTGTCAATGCAGGTCCTGGCCCGTTCTCCAGCAGGGAGAGGTGGCAGAGCCCACAGTGGTCACTGTGGATCCCCAGGGGGCTGCCAGTGGTGACGGACATCTGTCCCACGTACTTGGGGGGGTTCAGCTGCATGGGGGATGCAGTGGCCCCAGCCCCCCAGCGTCCGTGTCTTGCAGGGCAGCGTCCATCCACAGAGTCACCACAGCCCAAGGCCGCCGTCCCCTCCCTGCCCTGGCTGGACGCAGCCCCCTTAGATCTGGCTCTTGAATCCTTGAGGGCACGGGGCCCCCAGGGAGCAGCCAGGGTCGGGATCTCAGTGCGCCCTCGTGGGGGCTGGGTAGAGCGCCGGGCTTCTGGCTTCAGCCGGCCCAGCCCGGCCGTGGTCAGAGTTTGGGAGTCGCCAGGGGATGGGAGCGCCATCTCCATCTCTCCAACACAAACGTTTTTCTTCAGATGGCCTGGCAGGGAGGGAGGCCCAGGCCGGGCGGGGCTGAGACAGAGTGGCCAATCCCAGAGGGGAGGGTTTCCTTGACGCTCAACACAGAAACCCACCCGAAGCAAAAGTGGAATCCTGTGCCAGGAAGGAGGCCAGGAAGGGGCAGCTGTCCACAGCCCAGCCTCGGGGTCGCGGCTCAGCCTGTCCCCCTCCGAGGCGCAGCACTGCACCTGCCGGTGTGGAGGTGCCCACGGGTCCAGCCCAGGCTGCCAGCCTTGCTTGCTTCCGTCCGTGCCCAGAGATGGCCCCTGGCAGCCTGCATGGTGGTAGGGGGCACACAGCCTCCCTCCTCTGCCCATCTTTCTGTGACAAACCCCGAAGCAAGCAGCAGAGGGCACCCCCAGGACGGCAGCAGGTGCCAGGGAGGGCTCGGGTCTGTGTCAGCCTCTCACTGAGTGGCAGTCAGTCAAGAAGTCTGACTTCCCCAGGAGACTCGGGGGTCCCGGCCCTCTGAGACCCCCTGCTGGGGAGCAGCTGTCCCCACTCAGCCCTGACCACAGCCTGAGGCACACGGCTGGACATTTGGGTTCTGTGATGCAGAGCCGGCCCTGGGCACCAAGACCACAGCCTGGATGGTGAAGTGAGGGACACTGGGGCTCATGGATCAACTGGGGCCTCGGAGACAAAGGCCTGGGACAGGGGACAGGGGGACAGGACAGGGGGACAGGGGAGGGGGACAGGGGGCCTGGCGGACAGGGGAGGGGGTGGGGGGACAGGGGGCCTGGGGGACAGGGGACAGGGGAGGGGGACAGGGAGACAGGGGAGGGGGATGGGGGGCCTGGGGGACAGGGGATGGGGGAGGGGGGCAGGGGAGGGGGACAGGGGGACAGGGGAGGGGGACAGGGGGCCTGGGGAGGGGGACGGGGGACAGGGGAGGGGGACAGGGGGCCTGGGGAGGGGGACAGGGGGCCTGGGGAGGGGGACGGGGGGCCTGGGGGACAGGGGACGGGGGAGGGGGACAGGGGGACAGGGGGCCTGGGACAGGGGGTCATGGGGGCCTGGGGACAGGGGAAAGAGGGTTATGGGGGCCTGGAGATAGGGGGACATGGGGACTTGGGGGCCTGGGGACATAGGGCCTGGTCCTGGGAACCAGCCGTGTGGCCCTGCGAAAGAGCTGCAAGCGACCGGCAGGCTGGAAGGACTCAGGAGAGGATGCTCGTGTCCGGATTCACACTTAGCTTTCCAGAAAGTTGGTCCCAGATCAGGAAAGCCAGGCCTGGCCCCCAGGGGCCGTCCTGCAGCTTCAGGCCCTGACCGCCCGTGGCTGGCAGCTCTGTCCCCTCTTCCTTCCATTCCGCTGGGGTTGGGTGGGAGTGGGGGGCTTCCTGGAGGAATAGACCTGGGAGGACCAGGGTTTCCAGTCCTGCCCTGAGCCTCGAGAGGGGTCAGCAGCAGCTCAGCCCCAGCCAGGCCTCCCCCAGGAATGCTCAGGCCTGTGGCTGAGCCTCCGCCTCGCCGCCTCCCAGGGCCCTGCAGATTTGTGCCAGGCGAGGGGAGGCAGGAAGCCCTCAGAGGTGAACGCGCCCGGGACGGACCGCGGGCACTGAGGGGCAGGGCAGACGGGCTCCAGGTGCACACACCTGTGATACACGCGTGTCTGAGCGTGTGTGACTGCATGTGTGACACATGCAGAAGGAGCCCAGAGGAAGAGGCTGGGCAGAGGCAGCACAGGGCCCTGGGTGTCAGAGGAGGGGTCCTGGGTGGGGGCTGGTGCCTGAGAAGACGGTGCCACCTCCCCTGAGAGCCCCTCCCCGCTGGGCGGGACGACACCCACCGTGCTGGTCCCTGGGGGAAGGGAGTGTGCACCCTCCCTGGGGTCCCGTGGCCCCCAGGCTGTGGCTCAGCCAGACACGGTCTCCCCAGAGTCCCCAGGCAGGTGGCCCTCAGCCGCCTGCAGCCCTGTTGGGGGCTACTGCCCAGGCCCTGGGGGGTAAGAGAAGGTGGGGGATGGAGCCTGAAGACACCCCTCAAGTCTGGAGGGCTCAGGCTGGAAGGGGTGGCGCTCAGCTGGGCCGGGCACAGGCCCCGTGGGGTGGGGCGGGGGTGGCACCGCCTTTGTCTCCCTGCACCTGTCCAGGCTCAGGTTTCCTGCAAAGCTGCCCCCAAGAGGAGGCCCCAGGGTTTCCTTTTGCCCTGAGCCCAGGAAGAGTAGGGGGTTTGGCGGCAAGGGAAAGGGGATCTGACCGATCCCTCCCCAGCCACAACCCCATCCTGCCCACTCCAGCCGGGCTGTGGGCCCCACCCCTTGACCCACCTGCAGACCCTGGGCGGCCAGGGAAGGGTTAAACCGAGGCCAACCCCACCTTTGTTTGCCTGAGTCTGCACCTGCTCCCCATTAACCCGGATGTGTAGGGCAGAAGCCTCACTGGGGACCCCGCCCCCACCCCGCCACAGCCCTGCCTCACCTGAGGCCCTGACTCAGCCCTGGCTTTGACTGGTGCCAGGGGGTTTCTCACCGCTCAGCCCTGAAGCCCCCAGCCCAGCCCTGCAGGATGGACAAATCCTGAGCTTGTGGACTGCACTGAGACCCTGATCCGGCCCGAGACAAGGAGGCCGCGGCCTAACGCTGCCAGCTCAGCCTGAGAGACACTACCCACACGGACAGTACACACACCACACATACACATTACACACTCACACATACACTGCACACATGCTACACACACTACACACATGGACACTACACACACGGACACTACCCACACACGGACAGAACACACACCACACACACATACACTACACGCATGCTACACACACGGACACTACACACACACACACACCAACCCAGCTGCCTGGCTCTGCCCGGAACCCTGCCCAGGCCCCTGGACGGCCCGTGTGTTGCCCCTCCCCCACCTGTCATCCACGACTCTCTGACCTGGTTTTGGCCCCTGGACAGAGGGACCTGTGTCTGTCTGTCTGTCTCTCTCTTTCTCTCTTTCTTTCTTTCTTTTGGACAGACAGAGTGGACAGTGAGAGAGACAGAGAGAAAGGTCTTCCTTTCCGTTGGTTCACCCTCCAAAGGCCGCTGCGGCTGGTGCGCTGCGCTGATCAGGAGCCAGGTGCTTCTCCTGGTCTCCCATGGGGTGCAGGGCCCAAGCACCTGGGCCATCCTCCACTGCACTCCCGGGCCACAGCAGAGAGCTGGCCTGGAAGAGGGGCAACCGGGACAGAACCGGCGCCCCGACCGGGACTAGAACCCGATGTGCTGGCGCCGCAGGCGGAGGATTAGCTTAGCGAGCCGCAGTACCGGCCATCTTTCTAAGATATGTTTGTTTATTTGAAAGGCAGAGCAACAGAGAGAGAGAGTAGACAGAGAGAGAGAGAGAGAGAATGAGAGAGAGAGAGACCTCCAGTTCACTCCCCAAATGGCCACAACATCCAGGGCTGGGCCAGGATGAAGCCAGGCGCCCACGTGGGTGCAGGGGCCCCCGCAGTGGGCATCCTTTGCTGCCTTCCCAGGCCACAGCAGGGAGCTAGATGGGAGCAGGACGGTGGGACTGGAACCAGCTTTCCCACTGCGCCCCAGAGACCCGGTTCTGATCTGAGAGGAAACCCTGACTCCTGGAAGCTAGAGCGGTGGCTGCAGACAAGCGGGGTCAGTGCGGACACGGGCTCAGGCTGGGGATCCTCCCTTCCTGCCATGGCCACGGGCAGAGGCGAAAAGTCAGCCACGCCCATCTCTGCCCAGCTAAGGCAAAAAGCCGACCACACCTGTCTCTGCCCAGCTCTGCGGCTTGCAGGCAGCCGGGAGGGGCTGGCAGCTGTCACAGGCCAGGCCCCTGGTCTCTGCCTGGAAGATGCTGGGCAGACCCCGGGGCCGGTCAGCATCTTCCCAGGACGTCCGTGGGCCCCTCCCTGCCTTGACCACACCGGAGGACCACGTCCTGGGGGACAGCAGGGAGAAGTGGGCGGCAGAGCCGTGAGGAGTCTATTGGCGGGATCTGTTCTGATCGGTGCAGAGTGGAGGGGGTGGGGCAGCGGGCGCGGTGGGCAGTGAGGGGGCGATGGGGCCACTGACGTGAGCCCAGTGTCTCGGGGCCGCAGCGTTCTCGCCCACAGCGGAGCAGCGCCCTTGCTCCAGAGGACAAGCCCAGGGCCCGCCTTGCAGGCCCCTGGGCCCACACACCTTGTGGGCAGACCTCGAGGTCACCTCGTGTGGCTACTGCTGGCCCTGAACAGCCACCGTGTGTGGGGACACATTGGGGGAAGCAAGCTCTGGGCGGGGGCTGGGGGTTGCCATCTGTAGGGTCGGTCACGCTAGGAGCGAGCCTCACCCCAGCCCCCCTCAGACCTGACATGGACCCCAGCACTCGGTCCCTTCACTCTCCCTGCCTTTGTGCACCCCCACCCTGGGCAACCCGGCCCCTAGCAGGCCCAGGTTCTCAGCCCTGAGAGGCCCCTCCCGCGCACACCCCACACCGCAGGGGGGCCTCGGCTCTGCGCTCAGGTCCCTGGGCCTGGCTCCCTGACTTCCCGTCCAGACTCCTCCTGCCTTCCCACAGGTTCTTGCCTTTCTCTGGATAATTTCAAAGCACACGTGGGTTGGGGCCGGCGCTGTGGCATAGCAGGTAAAGCTACCGGCTGCAGCGCCGGCATCCTGGGCACTGCTCCACGTCTGATCCGGCTCCCTGCTAATGCACCTGGGACAGCGGTGGAAGATGACGCAAGTGCTTGGGCCCCTGCACCCATGTGGGAGACCCGGAAGAAGCTCCTGGCTCCTGGCTTCAGCCTGGCCCAGCCCTGGCCGTTGCAGTCATTTAGGGAGTGAAACAGCAGGTGGAAGATCTCTCTCTTTCTCAAATAAATAAACAAATACATAACTATCATCATTAGAAACCATTAGGCACTCCCGCAGTGGGTGTCTGGCCTAGTGGTTAGGACACCTGCCTTCCACGCTGCAGTGTGCGGGTTCGACTCCCAGCTCTGTTCCTGTGATGCAGACCCTGGGGGGCAGCAGTGACGGCTCAGGTCATGGTGGCTGAGGGCCCTGGGCATGGTGCTGGCACGCCTGCTGCCTGCTGGGGGTGGGGTTGCTCAGAGTGGGGGTGCACAAAGGCAGAGAGCAAAGGGGCCTCTGTTGGGGGTGGGGGAGCTGTGAGCTGGGGGCCTTGCAGCCCTTGCGAGAGACCAGGAGGGAGCTCCCGGGTCCCAGCTGCAGACCCACCCGACCCTGGCGGAACCTGGCCACTGAGGGTGCCTGGAGAGCGCAGCTGGGAGCTCTCTCTGCCTCTCTGAAATGGAACAAACTAAAGAGAGTTTTTGAGAGAGACTTTTGATAGTTTTTTAAAGTTATTTATATGAAAGTCAAGGCAACAGAGAAAGAGAGGGAGAGGGAGAGGGAGAGGGAGAGGGAGAGGGAGAGGGAGAGGGAGAGGGAGAGGGAGAGGGAGACAGAGAGAGGGGGGGGAGGGGGAGGGGGCGGGGGCGGGGGAGGGGGAGGGGGAGGGGGAGAGGGAGGGGGAGGGGGAGAGGGAGAGGGAGAGGGAGAGGGAGAGGGAGAGGGAGAGGGAGAGAGATCTACCTGCTGGTTCACTCCTCAAATGACCACAGTAGCCAAGTCTCAGCCAGGCCAAAGCCAGGAGCCAGGAATTCCACCCGGGTCTCCCAGGAGGGTCAGGGGCCCAGGCACTTGGGTCAGCCTCAGCAGGGAGCTGGATCAGAACGCAGCAGCCGGGACCCGCACCAGTGCCCCTGTGGGTGCTGGCACTGCAGCCGGAGGCTTAACTCACGGCGCCACAGCACTGGGTCCTGCCCCCTAAATTTAAAAAAAAAATAAGCTGATACTAACTTTACACATTCCTCATCTGCACTGAAAGATTTTCTCCTCCACGGCCCTGGCGGACTCTGCTACAATGTCTCAACTCCCATCCCCAAATGGGCTCCGAGAAGTGGCTGTGTGGCTGCGTCCTTAGCAGCCCACAAGCAGGAAAACTTTGAAAATAAAAACAGCTGTTGTTGATGTCTTCAACGCGGTGAGACAACCATGCGACCACAGGACACAATGAGAATTCTACGGCGGGGATTACTCAGAGAACAAGATGAACTCTCGACAGTCGGTGTGACAGCAGAAACCAGAGCCGAGCACACGGAGCAGAGAGAAGGGAGAGGCCAGCAGGACCCAGACCCGGAGCCAGGGGCAGCCGGCACAGGGCCACAGCCGGGGCAGGAGAGGCACAGGGGGAGCGAGGCACTGGGGCGTCTGAGTGCGACTTGGGAATGAGCTCGGGAAACTGCAGGGAGAAGCCGGCAATGATTAACTTGGGGAAAACAGCAGAGGCCTGGGGCGGGGGTGGGGGGGTGGGGGGTGGGGGTTCAGGGCTGCAGGCGCCGCCCGGAGAATCCGACCCCATTCCTGAACACAGAGGGAGAGCAGGCGCTGGACGCACAGTGCTCAGGCCGCTGGGGGTGGCCGTGGCTGTGTCTGTCCAGCTGGACACACGCTGGACCCCGAGCGCGAGGCGTACGGCTCCGACAGGGAACACACTGCTCACTGGGTCGGGACAGCTGAGACCCGGCTGAGGCCACCGTCCCCAGCGCCCTCTGCCAGGACAGACCCGGTCACCTGCCCACCACTGTTTCCCTCCCATGCTGGCCAGTGTGGTCTCTGCACCCTGCCTGGCCACAGTTGGCCACACACCCTGGCAGCCTCCCTGTGTCTGAGGCCAAGTGCAGGCTGTGTCCTGCTGCTTCCATGGCCGTCCCGTGGCCACATGCCGCAGCGGCCACAGCTCCACTGGCTCTCAGCCGCGACCTGTACACTGGGGATGCCTCTAGAACCCCGAGTGTAGGCCAACACCGCCGCCCAGCTGGGCCAGGATGGCCTGGGGCCTTCACCATCTCCACACAGGAAGCTCCCAGAGGTCCAGACCCCCGAGCTACCCCACGGATTCTGCACTGCGGGACCCCAGGCCGGCCACGCCCCCGCCTTCCCAGCTGCTTTCAGAGGACCCCAGACCACAGGCAGGACAGACCCCCACCCCACTCAGCTTCCAGCCAGGCTGAGCCCTCCCCTCCACCTCACAGGCCGGGACCCCAGGCCCTCCCAGGAACACCGCAGACACCCGGGGGCTGGGCCTCAGCCAGGCTGTTCCTGAGTGCTGAGTCCAGACGTCGAGGGTGGGGCGGGGGTCTCCGGCTGTGCAGAGGTAACCACGGCCCCCAGACCGCCTGCCCCCGGCGCCTCCCACCATGGCCAAGCCGCACTCCTACCTGGGCCCAGCGGCTCCCCAGGGCGCCCACGCTGTCTCACTGCAGCCTGGCCGGGCGGAACGCCGTGGAAACCTTTGCCTGGTACAGCGGCAGTGGCTCCGCAGCCCAGGAATTCTGCGTTGAATAATCTTTAACTTCTGCTCTGGGGGGAACCAGAGCTCCTGCAGGGGCGTCTACACAGGAATGCAGGGGCCTGGGGGCAAGAGGGAAGCCACCTGGGAGAAACCCAGGGTGGGTCTCAGCTTCCTCTGCGCCCCCGGCAGTGCTGGCCTGGTGGGCGCTCCCCCACCCCCGTGCCCACCCGGTGATCCGGGCTCTGCCAGGCCAGGCACACCCACCCTGCACACGTTGGCGGCTGCAGCACCCACTGAACCCAGGGCGAAGCCCCCGTGCACCTGGGTCAGGCTACCACCAGGCGACAGCCTGGCCTCCCTCCCTGTTACTGTCACCTGACACCTGCGAGGTCACCAGAGCCTGGCTCCGCCAAAGGGGCCCTGGGGGGGCATCGCCGCCCACCTGAGCCTGCTCCTGTGGCCCCTGCTCGGCCTCTCTAGGAACAGCGTGGAGGGAAGGCGGGGCCAGAACCGGGGTCTCAGCTCCCTGCACACCCTCGGCCCTGCTCACTTGGAGACATCCCCTTGGCTGCCGCTGGGCCCCGCTGGCTCGGGCCGGGAACGGGGACCCCTAGCACCTGCCCCATCCGCCCCTTGAAGTCGGGTCCAGCGTGGCTTGGCGGTCAGGAGCCCTGGTGCCTCTCACCCCACCCCGGCGTCCCTGGCCAAGCTCCCCTTGGGCACTGGGGACACGCGGCTTCGGCCTCCCCCGGTCACCCGACGTTGGCTTCAGGGGGGTCCCTGCCCACCCGCGCGATCCCGGCTCTGGTGAGGCCTCCAGGTGGAGGGGCTCCCCCAAGAAGAAGGCGCCGCTTCTCCGCCCCCCCCGGGGGGCCTGGGGTCACAGCGCCGCCGGCCCTCATGAACCTCCCCCGGACCCCCGCCCAGGCTCGGCCCGGACCATGGCGCCCTCAGCCCCACTGGGCCCACAGGCTGCTCTTGCACTACACAACCAGATCCTCAGAGAGCAGCTCTCTCCATGCCCGCTGGGGTGCACCCCGTTTTATTTTGTGCACATTAGGAGCCCGCGTCCCCAGCGACATCGGGCAAAGTGCCCACCCCGCGTCCCCACTGCGCGTGCGCAAAGCCTGCACTTGGCCGGGGCTGCAGTTATCCCGACTGCGCGTGCGCAAAGTTTGTGCGGCCCCCCCCCGTGGTCCGCAGTGCGCGTGCGCAGTGTGGGAGCGGCCGTTGGCCGTTGTTCCCCCACTGCGCGTGCGCAAAGCCTAGGGTTGGCCAGGTCCGCTGTTGTCCGCACTGCGCGTGCTCAAGGTCGTGGGGCGCCCGTTGTCCGCAGCGCGCGTGTGCAGTGTGTGTGTGGGGGCCGGGGTCCCTTCTCTCCTCTGCAGTTTTCCTGGTTATTCTTGCTTTGTCTCTCGCAGCCTCCGCGACAAGTGCGCCCGGGTCCCGAAACCCCTGCGGCGGGCGCGGGTTTAAACATTTCTGCATTCATTTCATTAACGCATTAGCGCAGTTGGGGAGGGGGAGAGAGAACCCCCCCCCCCCCATCCCACAGTGGTCGGGGCCGAGCCGGGGACTCCACCCCGGTCTCTGTCCTCGCGTGCAGTGGGGCGGGAGTGCAGGTGACCCTGGATCCCGGGCACGACGCAGGTGTCGGGGGCGGCTTCTCCCGCGGCTGGACGCGGGGCTGGGAGGCCTGGTTGTCTCCTCGCGCCCGTGCCCGGGGACCTGCTCTTTGCTCGGTCTCCAGGGCCTCCTGCAGGTGCAGCCCCGCTTACTGCGGGCACGAGGCCGCCAGGCCGGCCCTGGGCTCTGGCGCAGAGACCCCCCCCCCCACCGCGTGCCTCGGCCCTGTCCTCTCTCCCCAAGGGACCCCGCGCCTCCCGTGTGTTTGTGCGGCTCGTGGTGACCGGGCGCCGGACCCTGACTTTGAAGAACGTCTGTTGAGACGCTCCCGGGGTCGGCACACGGCTGCGCTTGGCCAGCTGCAGGGCCGGTCCTCTGCCTGGCCCCCGGGCACTCTGGGAAGGTGGAGGGCCTTGGAGGAGACCCCACGGTGGCCATGGGAGTCCCCATGGTGTTTGCAATGCTCGTGTCAGCGCTCGGGCTCAGGGACACTGCAAACCCCCACCTCCCCGGGAAAGGTGACAGGCAAGGAGCCTGCTGACCGCTCCAGGAGGCACTCAGAGCCACAGCTGGGGGGGGTCACAGGAGCGATGGCACCATCTGAGCCGGGAGGGGTGCTGGAGCCGTGGCCCCCGATGAGACCCCTGGGGAAGACCCTGCACCCATCCCGATCAGAGCAGGTGGTGGGAGAGACCGGGGTGGGGGCTGCCTTGGGGGTTGCCTGTGGCCTGAAGAGGCGGCAGGACTGAGGGTCTCTGGGGGAAAGCGTCCCCAGGAGGGCAGTGGACAGAGTGGGTAGGGCCAGGCAGGCACGGGGTGGGGCCAGGACCAGCCTGGGGAGTGGTGGTGGGACCAGATCCTGAGGACCCCAACATGCATGAGCAGGGGGGAGGGTAGGACGCCGCCACAGGGGTCAGGGGTGTAGACCCCTCCCCAACAAGAGCTGGTGGCCTGCACTGGGGCCTCCTGTCGGCTCCACCCAGCTCTCATGTCCTGGGCAGGCAGTGCTGGCCAGGGGGCTCTCAGTGTCTACCAGGACAGGGAGAGGCAGGTCCAGTGGAGGACCCAGCTATCAAGGGGCCCAAAGTGGGGGTCCCTTCCTGCGAGGGGTCGGGGGGCTGCGCTCATAGCAGCAGCTGACCCAGGACGAGAGCCCCACAAGACCGGGCCTTGGGGCGGCATGGCACTACTTCTACGGCCTCAGAAGGCCGTGGGGTTCGTAGCCAAGCCGCCCCCGTCCCAGTGGGTGCTGAGGGGCAGGTGCGGGGTGAGGATGTCCCACGTTCGAGGTGTGGTCTCCTGTGCTAAATGGGGGGAGCAGGTGGGCGCCTTGCCCATTGCTGACTGAGAAGCCCAGGGCAAAGCCACAGAGCCCAGCAGTGCTGGATGGGTGGGAGACACCTGGCACGTCCCCCACAGGCATGGAGGGGACTTGGGGCCCAGGCCAGGCCCGGCCAGGCTGAGTCCCTGCAGCTCCACGGGCTGCCCTGGGGAGGCCTGGAAGGGCTGGGCCTGGCCACAGGGCTGCTGAGTTTATGAGTGGATATGCCTGCCAGAGCTGTGGGCACCCCAGGCCCCTGCCTCCCACTCCCCACCACTTCTGCCCACCCGTCTCCCACAGGCCCCAAACTGACAACAGGTGTTCCTGGGCCAGGCCCAGCCCTCCTGTCTGCCCATGGGCTTTCCAAAAGCCCACTGCTATGCAGCGGGCAGGTGGGCCTCGTCTCTCTCTCTCTCTCTTTTTTTTTTTTTTTGACAGGCAGAGTGGACAGTGAGAGAGAGAGACAGAGAGAAAGGTCTTCCTTTTGCCGTTGGTTCACCCTCCAATGGCCGCCGCGGCCAGCGTGCTGCGGTTGGCACACCGCGCTGATCCGATGGCAGGAGCCAGGTGCTTCTCCTGGTCTCCCATGGGGTGCAGGGCCCAAGCACTTGGGCCATCCTCCACTGCACTCCCTGGCCACAGCAGAGAGCTGGCCTGGAAGAGGGGCAACCGGGACAGAACCGGCGCCCCGACTGGGACTAGAACCCGGTGTGCCAGCGCCGCAAGGCGGAGGATTAGCCTAGTGAGCCGCGGCGCTGGCATCTCTCTTTCTCTCTCCCCTTGAAAGCCTCTCTGCCCCCAGGGAGGTCGGCATAGCCCAGGAGCTCCCCTGGGGCAACTCAGGGGTCTGTGTCCAAGCCTGGGTGGATGCTAAGCCAGAACCAGCCCTCACAGCCAGCCCCCACCCAGCGTCAGAGTGGGGCTCGGTCCCCGAGGCCTGCAGGGCGGGTATGAGTCCTGTGGGGCAGAGGTGGAGGTAGGGCTGCAGGAGACACAGGGCTGCAGGAGACCCAGGGCCAGACTGGCTGTGCTGCCGCCTGAGGCCGGTGACCAGGGCTGGGGAGCGGGCAGCAGCCTGGGGTCCGGCCCTCAGCGTCCACCTCCCAGGGAAGGCCCTCCAGAGCTGCCCTGGGCTCTGTGGTCACTGCGTCACCTGCCAGAGCCCACAGGCTAGGCTGGCGGCCACAGGGGCGCAGGGGTCACGCCCCTCTGCTTCCGCCCCGGCTTGGGGGCCTCAGTGGCTCCTTCATCTCCGCTGCTGCCTAGGTCCTGGTGAGCCTGTTTCCAAACAAATATTTGCCCAGGGTGGGGCTCGGCTTTGCAGGAAGTAGTGAGGGGGCCTGAGGGGAGGGTCCCAGCGCAGCACCCCAAGAACAGGTAGCGCGGCTGGGGGTGCTGCCTCCCTCCATGGCACAGGGGCCAGCGCCCCCCGAGGGCAGGGCTGACCTCGCGCTGACCCCCGGGAGGAGGCCCGGGGGTCCCAGAGGCCAGCAATGGTGACCAGGCCCCAGTGGGCAGAGGGCAGGGCAGGGGCTTCTGGGGCAGTGGCCACACCAGCAGTCTCAGGGCACTTCCTGTCGCCACCGCCCTGACACTGCTGGGGACCCTGAGGGGCACGGCTGTCCCCCCTCACACGCACGCACACACGTGTGTAGCAGCCGTGCTCCCAGGGCGGTCCCAGCAGAGTGGGCTTTTCATAACCCAGGTAGCAGCCGGGAGGCGACAGCCAGGGCTGCTGGACACCGCAGCCCTGCATGGCCAGGGGCTCCAGGGGGGTCTGTGAGGGCGGATCAGCCAGCTTGCATGAGGCCCAGCCCAATGCCAGGTCAAGGCCGCTGCAGGGCCCTGGCCCAGGCTGGCCGAGGGTTTCTGCTTCTTGTCGCTGTGGTCATGGCTCCTTCTGCCCAGTCCTGAGCCAAGCGGCTCCGTGCCAGGGAGCCCACGTCCTCGCAGCCGGACGCCAGGCAATGTCCATGCTGGAGGCCCCAGCGTCCACCGCGCTGCCGGAGCCACTCCCCGGGAGCCCCTGCAAGCATCCAGAGCACACCTGGGCGGCATGGTGCCCACTGCCCCTGCAGGTGTTGGTGTGGGGAAGGCGTGGGGCGGGGCACCTCCGCGATATCCCTGGCCAGGGTCTTCCCACGGACATCAAGCAGAGACGCGGGGACCTTTGGCCTCGTCCGGGTGGAGGGGCGCCCCCTGCAGGCTGGCTCCAGAATGGCCACCCGGAGAGGCCCCAAGGGTGCTCGGGTGCAAAATCCTCCGAGTGAGCTCAGGGCCCACGGCTGTCGCGCCCTCGCCGGGGCTGGGCCTCCCCTTCCTGCCCAGAGCGCGGGAGGCCTCGCTCCGCCTGGCCCCGAGCCACGAGGGGCATGGCCAGGCCACCTGCGTTCACACGGGGTCCCTCGGCCCAGCGCCCAGGGGGGCTGCAAGGCCCACCCAGGGCAGGCACACAGGCTGCAGGTCTCTCTGCCGGCTCTGCTCAGCAGGTGGGGACTGGCCGCAGCCCAGGGAGGAGACACCTGCTCTTACTGGAGGCGTCTGGGAGGAGCTGATGAGCTGCGGGGCACCCCCCCCCCCGGCGTAGAGGGAGCTGGGCTGCCAGGAAATTTGCCCCCCCGGGAGCCAACTGTGGATAATTGTGTCCCCCGAGGAGCCGGGAGCTGGCCTGGGCACGCTGGGCCCCGGGGCCCCGCTCCTGAGCTAATGAAACAGGACAGTCCCTCCAGGAGGCCCCGGCTGGCACCTCTCAGGTCTGGAGACTCCAGCGCTGTCGGGAGCCTGCCTCGGTTTCGCCCTCCAGCGGCAGCAGACGGCCAGGCTGCAGTTCAGAGCACAAAAGCCAAATGGCCCTGGGCAGCCTGGCCCTGGCCCCTCTCCCACGAGGTACTTGGGCAGCCTGGCCCTGGCCCCTCTCCCACGAGGCACCTGGGCAGCCTGGTCCTGGCCCCGTCTCCCACAAGGCACCCGGGCAGCCTGGCCTTAGCCCCTCTCCCACGAGGCACCTGGGAAGCCTGACCTTGGCCCCTCTCCCACAAGGCACCTGAGCAGCCTGGCCCTGGCCCCTCTCCCACAAGGCACCAGGGTAGCCTAGCCCTGGCCCCTCTCCCAAAAGGCACCTGAGCAGCCTGGCCCTGGCCCCTCTCCCACAAGGCACCAGGGTAGCCTGGCCCTGGCCCCTCTCCCACAGGGCACCAGGGTAGCCTGGCCCTGGCCCCTCTCCCACAGGGCACCAGGGTAGCCTGGCCCTGGCCCCTCTCCCACAGGGCACCAGGGTAGCCTGGCCCTGGCCCCTCTCCCACAGGGCACCTGAGCAGCCTGGCCCTGGCCCCTCTCCCACAGGGCACCTGAGCAGCCTGGCCCTGGCCCCTCTCCCACAGGGCACCTGAGCAGCCTGGCCCTGGCCCCTCTCCCACAGGGCACCTGAGCAGCCTGGCCCTGGCCCCTCTCCCACAGGGCACCAGAGCAGCCTGGCCCTGGCCCCTCTCCCACAGGGCACCAGGGCAGCCTGGCCCTGGCCCCTCTCCCACAGGGCACCAGGGTAGCCTGGCCCTGGCCCCTCTCCCACAGGGCTCCAGGGTAGCCTGGCCCTGGCCCCTCTCCCACAAGGCACCAGGGTAGCCTGGCCCTGACCCCTCTCCCACAAGGCACCAGGGTAGCCTGGCCCTGGCCCCTCTCCCATAGGGCACCAGGGCAGCCTGGCCCTGGCCCCTCTCCCACAAGGCACCAGGGTAGCCTGGCCCTGGCCCCTCTCCCACAAGGCACCAGGGTAGCCTGGCCCTGGCCCCTCTCCCACAAGGCTCCAGGGTAGCCTGGCCCTAGCCCCTCTCCCACAAGGCACCTGAGCAGCCTGGCCCTGGCCCCTCTCCCACAAGGCACCAGGGCAGCCTGGCCCTGGCCCCTCTCCCACAAGGCTCCAGGGTAGCCTGGCCCTGGCCCCTCTCCCACAAGGCACCAGGGCAGCCTGGCCCTGGCCCCTCTCCCACAAGGCACCAGGGCAGCCTGGCCCTGGCCCCTCTCCCAAAAGGCTCCAGGGTAGCCTGGCCCTGGCCCCTCTCCCACAAGGCACCAGGGCAGCCTGGCCCTGGCCCCTCTCCCACAAGGCACCAGGGCAGCCTGGCCCTGGCCCCTCTCCCACAAGGCTCCAGGGTAGCCTGGCCCTGGCCCCTCTCCCACAAGGCACCAGGTAGCCTGGCCCTGGCCCCTCTCCCACAGGGCACCAGAGCAGCCTGGCCCTGGCCCCTCTCCCACAAGGCACCAGGGCAGCCTGGCCCTGGCCCCTCTCCCACAGGGCACCAGGGTAGCCTGGCCCTGGCCTCTCTCCCACAGGGCACCTGAGCAGCCTGGCCCTGGCCCCTCTCCCACAAGGCACCAGGGTAGCCTGGCCCTGGCCCCTCTCCCATAGGGCACCCAGGTAGCCTGGCCCTGGCCCCCCGACCCCCTGCCTCAGCGACTCAGCTCCTTCTGCCATTCAGGGGGTCCTGAGCAGGGGGACCCCGTCTCCTGCCCCTCCTGTTCCTGGCTGCACTGCGGTCGGCCAGGCAGCTGTTTGCAGCCTGTAGCTGTTTGCGACTATGTGTGTGTGCATGTGCCCACGTGTGTGCGTGTGTGTGCATGTGTGCTTGTGTGGGTGCAGGGTGTGCATCTCTGTGTCCTTGTATGTGCTCATGGGTGCAGGTCTGCATGTGCCTCTATTCATGTGTGTGCGTGCGCTTGTGTGCACGTGTGTGTCTGTGTCTGAGTGCAGGTGTGTGCATATCTGCATTTGCTGGTGTGTGTGCACGTGTGTGTCTGTGTGCATGTGTGTGCATGTGCCTGTGTATTTGTGTCCCTGTGTGTCCCTGTGCCCATGTGTGCACACAGGACTGTGCATGTGTGTGTGTGGATGCAGGGTGTGCGTGTGTGTGCCCATGTGTGTGCACAGGTCTGCGCGTGCGTCTCTGAGTGTACATACGTGTGCACGTGCATGTGTGTGTGCATGTGTGTGCGCACGCCTTCCTGGGGGCGGGGCCACGTCCTCGCTCACCTCTGCAGCTGCCCCCTGGTTACCCCCCCTTGCTGTCCCTCACTCCGGCCGCTTCCAGCCCTCCACCCCGCCCACCTCGCAGCCGTTCCCCAAGACTGAGCCAAGAGAAGCCCCTCAGTGGACGCGCAGCTTGGCCCAGAAACACGAGTGGGGCGCCCGTGACGCCTCCGACCCACTCCCCGCTCAGGGCGGCCACTGGGGGAGTGAACCAGCGGACAAACCCTCTCTAACCCGCCTTTCCGGTAAACACATAAATCTTAAATAAACAGGTTTAAACCCTTTCCAGGGCGGTGCCACACTGACCTCACAGGGCAAGTCCCGGTCACAGACCTGGGCCCAGCCCATCGGGACACGGGGCGGGCCCTCCTGCGTCCACTTCCGGTGTGGACCTGACTGCATTGGGGAGCCCCCCCACCCCGCAAAACCTGGCCTCCGAGGTTAGCGCGGGAGTCTGCGTGCGCCAGGCAGGGGAGAGGAGAGACGCGCAGGCTGGGGGGGGGGTGTCTCGTGAGCGCGTGGAGACCCTCAGGCTCGGCCTTCCCCTCCGCGAGTGGCCGCTGTCAGGGCCGGACGCGCGCGGGGATTTAAGGTGCGTAAAGGCTAAAGTGGGGGCCGGGTGGACCCCGGCCCGCCTCGCACAGCGGGCGCCCTGGGACGGCGGGCGCCGGGCCGCTCCGCTTGCCGTCCGGCTCGCGCCGAGCCTCCTGTCCCTTCCTCCCTCGGAAGGTCCAGTGCTGTGTCCAGCCGCGTCGTCGGCCCCGGGACACCCCTGGCGCCCTGGGGTGTGTGCAGCCTGGTGCACGCCGCGGCAGGAGCCGCGCCACCTGCTGGCCGGGTCCCGCTCTGCACCTGGGGCTGCTGTGTGGCCTGTGGGGCACCTGCACCAAGCCCTGGCATTGCTCCCGGAGCCTGCGGGAGCCGGGGGCGGCCGAGAGGAGGGGGCGACCCGCACCTCACCTCCAAATGCAGCCGTCGGGGTCCCGCCAGCCTACGTCGCTGGCCGTGTCAACTTCCTGCCTTCACCAAGGGCAGTTTTGCAGGGGTGGGGCGGGGGCTGTGGAGGGGGTGCTCAGCCTCTGCCTGCAGCGCCCGCATCCCACGTGGGCGCTGGTTCTAGTCCCGGCTGCTCCACTTTCCACCCAGCTCTCTGCTGTGGCCTGGGAAAGCAGCAGAAGATGGTCCAGGTCCTTGGGTCCCTGCACCCGCTTGGGAGACCTGGAAGAAGCTCCTGGCTCCTGGCATCGACCTAGCCTAGCCCTGGCCGCTGTGGCCATCTGGGGAGTGAACCAGCGGATGGAGGACCTCTCTCTCTCTCCCCCTCTCCATCAGTCTGGCTTTAAGATTAATAAAGAAATCTGAAAATCCATAGAGGCGTTACCGGGCCATTAACGCAGCACAGCACCCGAGCCAGCGGCCGTGTTGCCAGGCCCGGGGCAAGGCCAGGACCTGCAGACGCCGACGGGTGAGGCAGGGACCCTCGGGACCAGCGGACTCCGCACAGGGTGCGCGGACCCAGCGGACGATGAAGATGCAGAAGGCGGGGCGGTGCCGCAGGGCCCAAGACAGCGGAGGCTGGAAGTGGCCCCGGCCGCCCACGCGCCCGGGCAGGGTGCCCGCCATGCACCCAGCGTCCCCGTGGCAGCGGCCAGCTGGCCAGGCGTGGACTTGGGAGACGCAGAGGGCAGGGGACGCTCCCTCCTCACGGGCGGGCAAGCGCGGGGCCGTCTCGCGTCCTGTCGGCGCCGTGTCTCCCCAGCAGCGCCGCTGCGTCGCCCGCACCCAGAGAGCGCAGGTGTCGCTTCCGCTGCGCTGCCTGATGTCCGGCTTCCAGGGCGGGCAGCGGGAGGCCGCACCGCGTGGTCACCCCGCAGGACCAGCCAGGGCCACGCGCCGCGTCCCCCAGCCCCGCCCCACGGCAGCGCCCCTCGACTCCCAGGCCCCGCCCCGCCCGGGCGACGCCCCGCCCCTCCCCGTCCCCGCCCTCCCCTCCCCGGCCCCGCCCCTTCCCTTCCGGCCCTGCCCCCGCACGGGCTCGGGTGGGCAGCGGGGCCCGGCGGGAGGAAGCCGGGGCCGAGGTCGCGGGCGCTGCCTGCCCGGCGGGACTCGAGCTTCCCAACCCCGCCAACGCGCTCGGACTGCGAGACAGCGCGTGCGCCCCAGAGGTTCCGTCACAGCCGCCCTGAGGAGAGAGCGCGGAGGAGTCCCAGGAGGACCCCGCAGCCGCCACCCAGGACACCCCGGCTCCTGCAGCTCAGGACCCGCGGCTGACCCCCGGCACCTTTGCAGCCTGGTCTCCTAGCAACGCCCAACATGGCCGCTCCGCGAGGGCTCCTGGGGAATGTAGTCTTTTGCATCCAGCTAAGTCGCGCTGAACTACACTTCCCTGGGTGCTCTGCGCGTGCTTCTCGCGTCCTGGCGAGACTCTTGGCCGGAACCCACCTGATGGGTTGGGCTCTCGCGTGTCCTGCTGGGACTTGTAGTTTCTTGCTGGAAGACTCGCTCCCTGGCACCCAGGCTGGGGCAGAGGCGAGACTACAAGTCCCAGGGGGCGCGGCGTGGTCACCAGAAGGGCGGGGGGTACGAACCAGGACCCCGAAGGGCTGCGAGGTGAGTGTGGGGCCCCGGGGCGGGCGAGAGGCTAAGGGGCTCGGCGGGTCTGCTTCTGGGCCGGCGCCTGGGGACGGCCCAGGTGGGGCGGGCGGCCGGCTGGGCCGCCGCGCGCTCGCGTTCCGCTTGCGTTCCCCTGCTCGGGGGAGTGGGCGGAGTTCCGCGTTGCGGGAGCGCAGGGCCCGCGTCCCCAGGGAAAGCAGCCCCCCGGGCGGTCCCCGCGCGGGCGCGGGCTGCGGACAGCGCCGGTGCGGACGCGAGGGCCAGGCTGTCCGGATGTGGCTTTGCGCGCTTCCTCTGGCGAGGCCCCGGCGCGGTGGGCGCCCCGATGGGGAGGAACGCAGCTTCGCGCGCGGGACCCTCCGGGGCGCTACCGGTCCCCGGGCCGGGCTGGGCCCTCTGTCCGCGAGAGACGCCGCGCGGGGTCGTGCCCGGCCGGGAGCGGAGGGCGCGGGGCGTCTCCTGCCTCGCGCGTCCTGGCCCTCGCTGCTTCGCCCACTGTCCGCCTGGCTCTGCTGTCCGGGCTGCCTCTGGGTGGGCTCCGGGTGGTCCAGCGTGCCGGGAGGGGGAAGTTGCAGGGAGGGCCGCGCGGTTCCTGTGCAGCCAGAGCCGATGCATCGGTTTTCCATCAAAGCGCGACAGGAGGCCTTTGCCTGTTGGGGCTGGGAGCGGCTTCCGCGTCTCGGCTGCAGCTGCCAGCCCCTGACCCCTCGTGGGCACCCGTCACCCGTGGGAGCCGTGGGAACGCACAGCTTTCCAGAGCGTTGTAGGAATTCGTTTTGCCCCGCGGTTTATCTTTTTGTCTGGGGTGAGATTTTTGAAACAGGTGGGGCGCGGTGTGGGTTGTCCAGGTGTCACATCAGGTGGATTTGCTCCATCAGCCCCCCCCCCCCCCCAGGAAGGAGCAGAGGTGCCTGGTGCCCCTCCCCCGTGTCTCCCACCCTTTGCTCAGTGCCGGGCCCTGGTTTTGAGAGCTGATCGGGTGGGCTGCTAGCGTTTGTGACCCTGGCGAGTGTGGGATCCGGGCGTTCTTGTCCCTCGGGTGGGGGGAGCCATCCGTCCCTGAGGGGAGGCGACCCAGCCCACGCCTGAGGATGTCACTGCTTCAGGTTCAGAGAAGTTGCAGAGACCAAGTTTTCCCAGAGAACAACTCCACAGCTGCAGGACCCTGCCCCGCCTGCACCCCCCTTGGGGACCCCAGCGCCCCCTGGGCTGTCAGCCTCCAGGCCGGGCGCCTCCCGCGCGCGCGTGTTCACAGTCAGATCGGGTTGGGTCTGAGTGTTGAGGTGCGGGGTGAAGCCGCTGCCTGCACTGCCGGCATCCCATGTGGACCCCAGCTCGAGCCCCCCTGCCAGCCCAGCTTCCCGCTAATGCGCCTGGGCCGGGCCGTCCCTGGCGGGGCCCCAGTGCGGGACCACCCCTCCCCAGGTGCGTTAGCAGGGGCTGTGTCGGCCCGCGCCGCCCCACGATGGCGCAGAGGTTTCTGTGGTTCTGGTTCTTGGGTTCAGCCTCCTGCTCCAGCTGTCATTTCCTGTGTGCGAGCTGAGGTCCTGATTTTTGTTCAAGTTTGTTTATGTATTTATTTTATTTGAATCCAGAGCTACAGAGACAGAGGTCTCATGTCTGCTGGTTCACTCCCTAAGTGCCCACAGCTTCAGGGCTGGGCCAGGCCACAACCAGGAGCCTGGAGCTCCCTCCAGGTCACCCTTGGGTGCAGCAGCGCTCAGATCCGGGTGCCCAACCTTGGGCTTCTGGTGCCTGGGCTGGGTTTGCTGTCCTGACGTGGCCTTGGGGACGCCTCTCAGCACAGAGTGGTCCCTGACCCATGGCGAGTGTGGTCTCTGCGACATTGACTTCCTGTGGGTCTCCAGGGGCCATCTTCGCAGGGTAGAAGGCGGGAGGTGGCCGGGACAGCAGGTGTTGTCACCAGGGGACAGCGGACCTGTGGGGGGAGAGCGGGGCTGTGGGGGGGACAGCGGG
This sequence comes from Oryctolagus cuniculus, assembly GCF_964237555.1. Classification (NCBI taxonomy): domain Eukaryota; kingdom Metazoa; phylum Chordata; class Mammalia; order Lagomorpha; family Leporidae; genus Oryctolagus; species Oryctolagus cuniculus. The sequence continues at coordinate 164,313,168 of NC_091438.1, forward strand.
GCTGTGGTGGGGAGAGCGGGGCTGTGGGGGGGACAGCGGACCTGTGGGGGGAGAGCGGGGCTGTGGGGGGGACAGCGGGGCTGTGGTGGGGAGAGCGGGGCTGTGGGGGGGACAGCGGGGCTGTGGGGGGGACAGCGGGGCTGTGGGGGGACAGCGGGGCTGTGGGGGGGACAGCGGGGCTGTGGGGGGGACAGCGGGGCTGTGGGGGGGAGAGCGGGGCTGTGGGGGGAGAGCGGGGCTGTGGGGGGAGAGCGGGGCTGTGGGGGGGACAGCGGGGCTGTGGGGGGGAGAGCGGGGCTGTGGGGGGAGAGCGGGGCTGTGGGGGGAGAGCGGGGCTGTGGGGGGGAGAGCGGGGCTGTGGGGGTAGAGCGGGGCTGTGGGGGGGGACAGCGGGGCTGTGGGGGGGTGAGCGGGGCTGTGGGGGGACAGCGGGGCTGTGGTGGGGACAGCGGGGCTGTAGGGAGGAGAGCGGGGCTGTGGGGGGAGAGCGGGGCTGTGGGGGGAGAGCGGGGCTGTAGGGGGGAGAGCGGGGCTGTGGGGGGGACAGCGGGGCTGTGGGGGGAGAGAGGGGCTGTGGGGGGACAGCGGGGCTGTGGGGGGAGAGAGGGGCTGTGGGGGGACAGCGGGGCTGTGGGGGGGAGAGCGGGGCTGTGGGGGGACAGTGGGGCTGTGGGGGGACAGCAGGGCTGTGGTGGGGACAGCGGGTCTGTAGGGAGGAGAGCGGGGCTGTGGGGGGACAGCGGGGCTGTGGGGGTAGACGCTGACGCTTGCAGAGGCCCGAGCTGTGCCAGGCTCCCAGCCCGGCCTCCTGCAGGGTGGGGCCCCTCATGCACGGGCAGTGTGTGAATCCCCACCCGCCTTCCTTTCTGATGTGGGTGCTGGAGTCTGTGTCCACCTTGGCTCAGGGGCCCACAGCCCTTCCCAGACCCCAAGATGGGCCAGCCAGGGACAGGCCGCAGGTGGCGGGAGCGAGTGAGGCAGAGAGAGGCCTCTGGAAGGCCCCGGGCGGCTGACCTCTGTGCAGGCTTCCCCTCTGCTCACCCTTCCCCAGATGCCTGCAGCAGCCGGGCTGGGCCATCAGCGCTCCTTGCCCAGGCCTGCACTGGCTGGAAGCTGCAAGCCAGGGGCTTCCCCATCGGGGGTCCGTGACTTAACCGGCGGGCTGGACGCCCACCCCCAGGCACTGAGATGTTTCTCCAGCCACACCCTGTGGGCAGACAGAAACCTGTTAAAACTGGAGATTCCAGAGTGGTCGTGTGGCCTAGTGGTCGGAGCCCGCGTGGGTCGGTGCCTGGGTTGGGTTCCAGGCTCTGGCTCCTGACTCGTTGCGCCCTGGGGGGCTGCAGGTGATGGCCCCAGTGTGGGGGTCCCACCATCCTCAGCAGACTTGGGTGGAGCTCCTGGCTCCTGGCTTTGGCCCAGCCCAGGCACTGTGGGCGTCCGGGTAGTGACCCAGTGGGTGGAGTTCTCTGCCCATCTGCCTCTCACTGACACAGGTGGGTCAGCGTTGTTAGTGCTGCAGATGCAGTTTGGGGCTGGGTCTCGTGGTCTCCGAGTTCCGCGTTCTTGGGGTTGAGCCCCCCACAAGATGGGGGTGGGTGGCCAGTGTGAGGGGCCTCGCAAGGGCAGGGCATGGTCCGTACCTGGGGGTGACAGGAAGATGTCCACAAGGCCGAGTCCAGTGTCCACATGCGTGTGGTCTACCAGGAGTCCTGTGGGGCCTCTGGTTGCTGGCTGTGGGCTTCACCTCTCGCTTGATCTGCAGGCCTTGGAGCTAGGCATGGTGGCCACAGGCCCGTCCCGTGACCTCTCAGCATAGCTGACCGCTGACCACTGACCGCCCGGGGCGGGGAGGATCTGATGTCTGTAGCTCTCGTCCTGCAGGGGCAGGTAAGGGGCCCCTGCACCTGTGCCCACCCACTGCCCCACAGGCCCAGTCCGCATGGCACTCCCCCCCTCACAGGCCCCGCCTCCTCCTCGCAGGCCCCGCCTCCTCGCGCCCCCTGGCATGGCTCTGTGGTGCCTTGTATTCCTGGCTGGCCTTCTGGTAGGTGTGGCCGGCAAGTCCACCGAAAGCATGGTGAGTGACCGTTGTGGCCCCAGTCGCTGACACGAGTGGGTTAGAACCTCCACGTGGGGTGGTGGGCTTCCCCCAGGGCCTCTCCCTTCAGCCGCGGGAGTACCTGAGCCCCTGCTCCAGGGACGCGAACTGGGTTCACTGTCCTGGACGCAGGGGCCTGGACCGTGCTCAGGGCAGCAGACGCTGGCTCCTCTTCCCGCATGAGTCCCTCTCGACCCTGGGGAAGCTTCTTTCTGCTAAACCTGACTTTTTTTAAAAAAAAAGATTTATTTATTTGAAAGTCTAAGATGCAGAGAGGCAGAGGCAGAGACAGAGAGGTCTTCCATCTGCTGGTTCACTCCCCAAATGGCCACAGCGGCTGGGGCTGCGCCAGGCTGAAGCCAGGAGCTTCTTCCAGGTCTCCCACTTGGGTGCAGGGACCCAAGCACTTGGGCCATCTTCCAGTGGTTTCCCAAAGTGTGTTAGCAGAGAGCTGGATGGGAAGTGGAGCAGCTGGGACTTGAACTGGTGCCCGTATGGGATGCCGGCATCACAGGTTGTGGCTTTACCCGCTGGGCCACAGTTCTGGCCCCTGAACCTGACCTCTTGCCTTGGCCAAGACGGAGTCTCCTCGCCCACGGCTGACCAGAGCCAATGCTGCCTGCGAGTAGCTGTTGTTGGGGCTGGCGGGCAGTGGACCTGAGCTAGGGCTGGGCCCCCTCCCTGGCTGGGCCCCCTCCGATGCCCATCACCATCAGACAGAAGCCAGGTCCTGGGAGCCACAGAGCTGAAGCCTCAGCCAGCCCCGTGGTCACTGGGTGCAGCCCCCCGCCCCTGCTCACAGCACTGCCCACTGGGGTCCCGCCAGGTGGGAGGCCGTGGCTGCAGGCAGCTCTGCCCCAGGCCAGGGAGACCCACATACTGGAGAAAGTCCCTGAGCTCCACCCTCCCCAGGGGACTTTAGAGGGTGGGGCAGGAAGACCCCACCCCGAAGGTTCCCAGGTGAGGCTGGGACACTCCCTGCCCCGTGCTGAGGGCTGCTGGGGGGACACCTCTTCCCTCCCCCGGCACCCGGCCCAGGGCTGAGCACCAGGAACGCCAGCTTCACCAAGACCGGGTCTGTGGGACTCTGGGACGCTTGCGGGTCTTACAGCCCAGCGATGGACGCAGGAATGACCGCCTGTCTCTGCATCCTGCACCCTGGGAGCTGAGGCCAGGGGCTTCCTGCTGGGCCCCCGGGTCAGGCAGAGGTCAAAAGCCTGCTTGAGGAGATGGGTGGGAGGGGCCGACTCCCTCCTGCACCTGCTCACGGCCCACAGGCCGTGTGTGGGGGTGGGGGCCTGAGCCCCAGCCTCCAGTGTGGTCCAGCCTCTGGGTGGACGCAGAGCTGCTGCTTGGACCAGCCCCTGGGGTTGCTCTGGCCCAGCCCTGGAGTCTTGCTGGACAGGCCTCGCCCCCATGCTCCTGGCCACAGGCTCACGAGGAGGGGTGAGGGCCGTGACATGAACACTGTGAGGTGACCAGACCGTCGTCCAGGCTCGCAGGGCCAGCCCAGCCCCCCTCCGTCAGGCAGGCCCTGTGGGTTCTGTCCGGGGCTGAGGTTCTCCCTAGGTCTGTCCTGACGCTGCCTCTGGGCATTGAGATGCCAGCAAGGGGCCCCCTTGGGCGGGCCCACGCTGGAACCTCACAGACGTGTCCCTGTCCCCAGGCCCAGCAGCCCGAGTGTTGTGTGGACGTGGTGGACGTGAACACCAGCTGCCCAGGCACGAGCCTCTGTGGCCCAGGTGAGTCCCAGAGCAGCGGAGGGCTCGGTGGGGCTGTCCTGTCGGGGCCTCTTCTCCCCGGGCTCTGGGCCACCTGGCGGGTGAGGAGCCTGTGCCCTGTGCAGGCTGTGCAGCGTCCATGCCCTCGGCCGCCCTCCCTGCAGCCCCGTCCAGCAGCCTCGGGAGACGGCGCTGGTGGTCACTGCAGTCAGGGGTGGTGGCTCCTGGCGCCTCGTGGGTGTTCACGTCTAGCCAAGGCAGGGAGGCCTTGGTGGGAAGGGGGACGGGGGCAGGGAGCAGCCGGGGGGGGGGATGAGCCCCCCCAGCTCCTCTCACGGCTGCTGCGAGGGCGGGGCTCCCACATCCTCCAGCCGTCCAGTCCTGGCACTGGGCCCTGCGGGTCAGCCAGAGTGCCCGGAATGCATTCGTGTTCTGAATGAGTTCTACAAACTCAGAATACGTAGGAATTCCCAGAAGACCGCTGACCTAAGGGCTCTGCTCTCGCCGCCCGCACAGGCTGCTACCAGCGCTGGAATGCCGACGGCAGTGCCAGCTGCATCCGCTGCAGGAACGCCACTGTGCCGGCCCCCGGTGGCTCCGCGTGCAGAGGCTGTACGTGCCCCGCCCCCTCTCAGGGTTCGCACACCTGGGGAGGGTGAACCCCGGGTCCTGTGTCCATTCGGGATGCCCCACGGGGGTGAGGGCTGCTCTGCCCACGGTCCCCACTCGAGTTGCTGATTCATTTTGTACACGGGGTTCTCGGTGGGTCTGGTGCCTGGCTGGGCCTCCCACGACTCCCCACGACCAGGAGTGCAGGGATGTCCCGGTAAGTCCTGGAGGAAGGGGCATCGTCAGACCCCTGCTGATGTGGCCATGGCAGGGCACGTCCAGGGTCCAGATCAACCTTGGACCCTGGCCAGGAGCTGGTTCATGAGCCAGGCCCAGCAGGGTCCAGAGCCCTGGGGCCAGTGCGCATGGGGGGGCACGTCCATCCCTGCCACACCTCTCAGCCCACTGCCCACATCCTCTGTCCACACCAGCTTCACAGGTGGGCGCTGGCCCCAGACCACGGAACAAGCTGGTCACTGGGACGGAGGCTGCTCTGAGGTCTCTGCTGTCCCGTTCTGGGGGGCAGAACAGAAGCGCCTGCCACGCTGCTGGCCTGGTCCTCGGAGGGTGTGAGCCATCTCCTGGGGAGCCTGTGACGTAGGCAGGGTGCGAGGGCACCAGCCTTCCTCCCTTCACTTCATGCAGGGAGGCTTTAGGCCTGGACGGCCAAAGTGGCCACACAGCAGCAGCGTTTTAGGGTGGGGTCAGTTCAGAGAGGGCCCTGGCTTCCTGCGTCCAGTGCTGGCCAGACAGCAAGGCCCACGCCCCTGGTTCAGCTGGTCCTCCCCAGATCACCTGCCCAGAGGCAAGGCCAGGGCGGCCTGCAGCCTGTCCAGGGCCACAGCAGGGAGGGTCCGGTGTTCCTGGGATGGGACTGGCCAGGGCCGCCGCCTCTAGCACTCTGCCCCAAGCCTTGGAAAAGCCCGAGGCCCCCAGGCCTGAGCCCTGCTGTGCCGGCCACTGTGAAGGTGCAGGGTGGGGGGCCGGGAGCTCTGGGCCATGCCTCCTCAGGGGCCCCTGTTCTCCCGCAGGGGGCCCCCCCGTGGCTGCCTCCCTCTTCCTGGGGACATTCTTTGTCAGCTCGGGCCTCATCCTCTCCGTGGCCGGCTTCTTCTACCTCAAGCGCTCCAGTAAGCTCCCCCGGATCTTCCTCCGAGGAGACAAAGGTACTGCTTTCCTGGGGTGCGGCCCGGGGCAGGAAGGGGCGGGGCTCTTTGGGAGATACTTCCTATGGGGGAGGGCACTGCACAGAGGGCATGGCTGCTGTCCCAGCACCCAGGGCCTTCCTTAAGGGTCCATGCTGCACCTGCTACCCCCTTGGGCCTGGGCCCCCGCCATTCAGAAGTTCCGGGGTTCCAGACACGGGGCCCTGCCCTCTGCGTCCTTGCTGGGCTATGGTCCAGCTAGCAGGGCTGACCCCTCCAGGGCCAGTAGGCAAGGGCCCATCAGAGCCCGAGACCCCTGTCCAGCCTACCTCAGCCAACTCAGGGCACTGTGGGTGGTGGTTGTGATTCCCAAACCCTGAGGGGCAGAGGCTGGACCGCCCAGAGCTGGCGTGGGCAGCTCCATCCCTCTCCCTACTCAGTGTCTCTGCCTCCCTGGAGCCCCAGGGCCTCGCGACAGGGAGAAGCCAAGTTGGCACCATCACCGTGTGCGAGGGAGAAACAGCACCGGTGGCCGGGCCCGGGCAGTGGTGGGCGCAGTTGCTTAGGGTCCAGGGTGACTGTGGCTTCCCCCCAGCAGCCCCAGCCCTGCAGCCTGGCGAAGCTGTAAGTAACCCCCTGTGCTGCGTGGGCCGGGCGGGGCCTCCTGCGCCATGCAGGCCGTCCAGGGCCGCCCAAGCTCTCACGACGCCGCTTCTCCCTTCCAGGCCGCCATGATCCCCACACCACTGTCCTCAGGTAAGGGCTGCTGTCGCGTCTCGGCTTCTTGTCCTGGGCATGGTGCCCACCTGGGGTGTGTGGCGTCTCCAGGTCCTAGCCGCCATCCTGGCATCCCAGGGAGGTGTTCCACGGCCAGCGCCAGGGCCTGGCTCAGTGGATGCCCTACAGCCCCCGCCCTCTGATCAACCCATGTGGCTCCTCTGGTTCTGACGCAGCCTCCCGGGGCGTCTGGAGCAGGAGGAAACAGCACCTCCACAAGCTTGCGGAGAAGAGACCCTGGTGTGGCTCCACACCTACTGCTCTGAGCCTCTGGCCCTGCTGAGCCCGAGCCGTCCCCGCCTCTGCCCAGCCCAGCTCTGACCCTGTCTGAATGCCCAGGCCGTCCCCGCCTCTGCCCAGCCCAGCTCTGCTCTGTCTCAGCGCCCGGGCCGTCCCCGCCTCTGCCCAGCCCAGCTCTGCTCTGTCTCAGCGCCCGGGCCGTCCCCGCCTCTGCCCAGCCCAGCTCTGACCCTGTCTGAATGCCCAAGCCATCCCCGCCTCTGACCGGCTGGCTCTGCTCTGTCTCAGTGCGGAAGCCACGCTACATCAGGCGGGAGCGGCCCCTGGCCAGGACCACGGACCCTGCTGCCTTCTCGGTGGAGGCCCGCGTCAGCAACGTGTGACCTGGAGCCATCTGAGACAAGCCCAGCACTGGCGTCCATGTGCCTCCTGCTGACAGGTGCTGAGTGCAGCCATGCCCAGCCGTGCTACTTGGCCTGAACGCGCTGGGAGTGAGTGGTCTGGCCCTCTGGGAGCCCAGGGCAGGCTGCACTCCTCCAGCTCCTCCCCGCCAGCAGGGAGGATGTGGCCTGGGAACCAGCTGCCCGACAGATGCCCTCCCACTCTTGCTGTGGCCGTCTCAAACCCGCGACCACACGTTTCTGGGAGTCACGGAGTTGAGCTGCCTGGGTTGATTGGCATCTTAATGAGCGGAAAGTCTTCCACGATGCGGGGGGGCTAGAGGCGTGGTGGACGCTCGTCCACCCCAAAGCAGGCGCTGGCCTGTGCACATCAGCCTGAGGCTGTTGGAGCCCGTGTCCAAAGCACCCAAAGACACGTTCAGCCTCAGGGCCTGTAGGTTGGTGGTCTTTTGGCCGTGAGGTGTTCAGCCCAGACCTGGTGGCAGCAGCCAGAGTTCCTGCAGAGGACGGAGCCTTCAACGCTGCCTTCCGGGCACTGGACTGGGTGCTGGCCACTGGCATTGTGTCCCTTAGGGGTCAGGGCCCCCACACCGTACGCACCACCATACCCTGTGTCCACCACCTGCTCACCCAGCAGTGGGGAGGGGGCGCCATTTAAGGTTGGCGTCAGGCAGACTGGAGCCGCCCTCTCCTCACGGCTCCCAGGATCACCTGTTCCCAGGACCCCTCCCCAGATGCAGCCCCTCAGGCCGTTATCCTTAGGGGAGGGCGGCTAGCAGAGCCCTCAGCCCCGTGCGGGCACCACCACCCTCTCTGGCCCTTTTTGTGAGAAGGGGGCCTGGGGCCGGCACGGCCGGGGCTTGCAGCCCAGCTTCCTGCTACACTCGCTGTGGGAGGCAGCAGTGATGGTCCGTGCTCAGCCCCTGCCTTCAGCTGGGCACTCGGGAGTGACCCAGCGACGGGAGCCGCGACCCCGGCGCGGGCGGATGGGAGCCCCTGCCTGGCAGATGCAGGTTTGTGCTTCCAGTTGGCCCCACGTGAGCACCTGGCCTGGTGCACACAGAATGAGGGCGGCCCACCCCCAGGGAGTCGTGAGGCCCCCGTGACTGGTCCACCTTTTATTTTAAAAAGAGATTTATTTACTGAAAGTCACAGAGAGCTTCCATCTGCTGGTTCACTCCCCAGATGGCTGCAATGGCCTGGGCCAGGTTGAAGCCAGGAGCCCAGAGCTTCTTCTGGGCCTCCCCTGCTGCTTCCCCAGGCCACCCGTGGGAAGCTGGGGGCAGCCTGGACTGCAGCCGGCACTGACGGCACAGGGTCCCAGAGAGCAGCCCAGAGCACTGCACCGCCCACCTGCCCCTCACTGTTTCAATTTACTGAATTTGGAGACAGCTCCCACCCGCTGGTTCACTCACCGGATCCCGCAGCAGCTGGGGCTCGGCTCTGTCCATGTCCCCACGTGGCGTCGTCGCCTGCTGCGCCCAGGGTGTCGTTAGCAGGAAGCTGGAGTGGAGAGTGGAGAGGGACCTGGACCGAGGACTCGGATCGGGGACGCGGGCAGCCTGCGGCGGCGCAGCAAGAGGTGTGCAGTTCCCCGTCTGAAGAGGGCTCGTGAGGACTCAGTAGCCTGCACACGGGCACACGCCCACACGCTCTGGCTGCCGCCCGGCAGGCCCCAGTGCCCTGTCACCACGGGAGTGGAGGAGGGCGGGGCAGGCCTCAGTGCATTCCTCAGCCCCAGCGCTGCCCCAGGGCACTGACTGTCCACTGAGGAGCTCGGTGACCTCAGAGCTCGGCTATTCCCACGAACCTCGGGACAATGTTCCCAGCGCTCCGGGGACCCGGGGCCTTCCTGGAGGCAGCACCTGACCCGGAGTCACCAGGGTCATGGGAGCAAGGCCCCGCCCCCTCCCTGGGACCCCCCCCCCCCCACCATGGAACAGGCAGGGGAGCCTCTTTCGGAATCCCAGTTCCCTCAGGGTGTCCTTCCCCAGCCTGCTTCTGCCTCCTGGGAGTCGCGACATCTGCAGCTCCACTCAGTGTGTGCCCCCACAGGCCCACGTGTGGGGTCCCCAGCTGAGTCGGGCCACTCTCGTGCGGGGGCCGCCATGCCTGGTGGAGCAGAGCAACCCCGGGGAGCAGGGGCACGCCCTGGCCTACCAGGACCCCACTCTGGCTGGGGCCGGTCCCTCCCCAGGAAGTCCCGGGCTCTGACTGGCTGAGGGGGCTTCCTCAGGCTCTGGGTCACCAGCCAGTCCTGACCCCGACCCCCACTCCCAGAGCGGGGAGGCCTGTGGGCGGCAGGGGCCTGCCCCAGGGGTGTCCACTCTGGGAGATGCTGTTCCCGCACCTGTGCTGGCCCCAGCCCTGGTGCCTATCCTCACGCCGGCTCCCCGCCTCTCCCTCCTGGGAGAGCACAGGTGGCAGCCAATCACAGGGCTGGGCCGCACCCTGGCCGGCGTGACCCGAAGGGTATAAATACCCCTACCGAGAAGCCACCTGGCTCGGATACAAGCCGCATGCCCGGAACTGGCAGAGCACACACGGCAGAGGGCGGCTCGCCAGACCAGTGCCACAGGACAGCTGCTGGCAGCCAGCCATTCCTGGAGGGACACCTGCCAGGTGGAGCAGAGGCCAGGCCTGGGCCAAGGGAGCCCAGGAGCCCAGAGCCTCGAAGCCCAGCTGTGGCCCGCAGAACAGACAATGCCCAGGAGCCACTGACCCCCAGCCACCAGGTAAGGTCAGCTCAGCCCGTGCCCCCCCCCCCCTTCACCTGTGCAGGCTGAGGGTGGGGGGATTGGGGACAGTTCCGAGGTGACTGCTGCTGTCCCCAGGGTGTGGTGACTCCACATGCTGGATGCCTGGAGCCCCGTGACACCAGTGACGTCACGTGAAGTCACGGTGGTGACTCGGCAGCACCTGGGACTTCCCAGCGAGTGGGCAGTGTGAGGGCTGCCCTGGGGATCTCCTTAGGAAGTGGTGGAGACGGGCAGGGGACTGGGGGCACCCTTCAGAGGAGGGGGAAGCCCGTCCTCGACAGGCAGCTCTGTGACCATGGCCTGACCCCTCGCTGGTGCCAGACCCTTACAGCCAGCCTGTCCAGCTGGTCCTGTGGGCTCCAGGCTTAAACCGTTCGCTCGCCCCTGTTCAGCTCGGACCCCAGGTCCATTCCACACACAGCTGCCTGCAAGCCAGGCCCACACCGGAGTCCAAGCTCAGACTTAATCAGACCCAGAACCACAGGATGCCCGTGAGCCACACCCCACAGCAGCCCCCGGCCAGCTGTCTCTGGGCTGGTGGTCCTGCGCTGAGGCACCCCCCCTCCCCAAGCTGTGAGCGCCATGACCTGGGCCCAGCCTTTCAGAGGACGGTAAAGCCAGGACTTCCTGGGTGGCAGGGCTGGCGGGGGCATCTGCACGACGCCCCCTTCCTCCATCCCCAAGGCCTCTCTGCTGGGACAGCACAGGACCCACGGTGTGGCAAGGGCAGGATACAGCTTATCCTGCAGGCAGAATGTTCCAGGGTGCCCCTAGGTGGGATCTGCGGGGCTGGTGCTGAGCAAAGTGAGGGGGGACAGGGCGGCCTGTGGTCACTCACGGTGCTCTCTGTCCCTAGCTCAGAGCCATGTCCTCAGGCCAGCAGGTGTGGCACACGGCAGTGCCACCCCCGCGCCAGAGCAGCTGCACAGCGGGGGAGCCCGGGTCCCCTGGCACCCCCGGCTCAGAGAAGGTGGCCTCGCCGCTGGAGTGCTCCATCTGCTTCTCAGGCTACGACAACGTCTTCAAGACGCCCAAGGAGCTGGCCTGCACCCACGTCTTCTGCCTGGAGTGTCTGGCCCGGCTGGCGGCCGCCCAGCCCGCTGGCCGCCCTGGCGGGGACGCCGTACCCTGCCCGTTCTGCAGGCAGCCCACGGCCGTGCCGGCCGCCGGGGCGCCTGCGCTGCGCACCAGCCAGGAGCTGCAGGCCAAGATGCCGGTGCACCTGCGGCGCGAGGAGCCCGTGTGGCTCGAGGGCACCAAGCTCTGCTCCCGGCCGCTGCCCGCCACGCCCGGCCGCGCGGCCCCGGGCGTCGTGTGCGTGGACGTGGGCCTCCGCAAGCCTCCCGAGTGCGCCCCGCCGGTGCCCGGCCCCGCCCCCCGCCGCGGTCGCCGGGCGCGCTGCTGGGCGCGCTGCTGGGGCTGGCGGCGCCTGGCGCTGGTGTCGCTGCTGCTGCTGCTGCTGAGCTGTGTGGTGCTCTGGCCCGTGCAGTGCGCGCTCAAGACCGGGAGCCTGCGCTGCCTCCCCCGGCACCCGGCAGCCGCCGCCGCCACCGCAGCCCTCTCTCTCGGGCCTCTGGCCAACACCTAGGCCCGCTCCGCCTGGGACAGCTCAATCTTCCCCTCCTCAGCTCCGAACTGGCAGCCGCGGGAATTCAGTCCCCTCCAAGACTGCCAGGGAGCCCCGACATCCACGGAGACGCGGCGGGATGGACAGCAGGGTCTCCCAGCACCAAGAAGTTCAAGCTCTCGGGCCCAGAGCCTGCCCCGGCCCCTCTCACCGTGCACACTGTGAACCACCTTCCATTCTCACATTTCGCCGCAGACCCCTCCCCAGGCAGGGCTGGCCCCCTCCCTGCCAGACGGGGCAGCCCCCGCGCCCTCCCGCCTGGGAACTGAACATTTTTAAATAAATTGTTTTTTATCCACATCTGGGGAGTGGTTCTCACCCGTGCGTAGGCCATGGTCAGCTGCTGAGGGATCCTGCGGGTAAGACTGCCGAGTTCCGAGCCCAACTCCCACGCTATGCGGACTGCGGGTGTGCGGGGACAGTCTGGGGCCCGCGCCTGCCCCAGCAGAGGGCGGGCCAGCCTGGCCCAGGGGAGGGAGGGGCCTTCCCTGCCCCGCTCGCTGCGGCCGCACCCCGAGACGCCGCTGACTGCGGCGCGGGAACGCATGGCTTGGGAAAGCGGGCAGGGGCGGCCCGCGGGGCCAAGGCCAGCGAAGGCGCAGGGCGCGTCCCGATCACCGCATCCCGCCGAGGCCCTCGCCGCGGCCACACCCCGGGACCCCGCTAACCCCGGCCCCCAGACGAGGAGCCGCTCCCGAAGGCCCCGCCAGCCGGGCTGCCCGTCCCAGCGGGCGACGCCGTCCTCGCCTCACCTGGGAGTCTGAAAGCGGCAGGGCCAGGGGCGCCCGGCCTGGGCGGGGGTTGCGGGCGCGCTCCGACGCGGGCTCCCGAGGCCTTAGCGCCCGGGACGCGGGGCTGGGGGGCGGCTCCGCAACCCCGCAGGCTGGACGGCTCCGCCCACCTCGGGCGCGCGGCCTCCGGTCACCATGGCGACGCCTCGCTGATCCCGCCTCCCGCGTGCGTAGCCGCAGCGGCTCGCGGACGGGTGGTGGGGCCGCACGCGTGGTCGCGGCGGCGGCTGCGTGGTGCGCAGGCGCCGGGGCCGGCCTCGGAGACCCTGAGCTTTGGGAAGATCCGCCCCGGGGCAGCTGGGCGCAGGGTCCACCTGGGACGGCAGTATCGACGCTGGCATCCCAGCGTGTGCGGCAACGCGGGGCCTCCACCTCAGTGACCACTGCCCAGCCAGGCCCGAGTGTGCCCCTGGGGGGAGGGGCAGAACACAGCAGCCGCCGAAGCAGCAGAGTAGCATGGAGCCCGGGGGGCGGGGGGGGGGGGGCTGCACTTTCTACTGCGGCTCCCACAGCGGCCCTGGCCTGCGCTCGGACCCGCTGCATCTGCCCACACGGCCACGAACCAGAAGCCTTGGTTCCAGGGCGAGAGCCGCGTGTGCCTCCCTGGCGGGCACCAGCCCCGTGCCCTGAGCGAGGGTGGCGTCCTGGCCGGGCTGGCTGGAGCCGCACGGAGCTCCTGCCGGCCTCGCTCAGCCTCCCTGGCCCTCCTGGCACACCTCTGCCAGGTGGGCCCCCAGTCTGTCAGCGCTGAGTACTGACCCTTGGGAAGACGTTCTCCGGATTGCCACTCAGCCAGCCCTGTGTCCTGCAGGAGAAACGCGGGAAGAGCTGGCCCCATGCCCTTGTGAGCCCGGTCTGAACAGTCTCTCAGCACTCAGCTCTGCTGAGCCGCCCGCCTGGCCTGCCAGGTGCATTCTGCCCATTTAGCCCTGCGGCCTTGCTGTCCCTGGTCTGAGCGAGCAGGCTTGCTCTCGCTCCCTCCCCGCCCCCGATTCCGCCACATCTGCTCTGGAGGATGCCCCGCCCCGTTAAACCTTGCTGCCTTGCTGACCACTGCTCTCTCACTTCTGAATTATTTCTTTATTTGACAGGTAGAGTTACAGACAGTGAGAGGGAGAGACAGAGAGAAAGGTCTTCGCTCTGTTGGTTCACTCCCCAAATGGCCGCCATGGCCAGCGCTGCACCGATCTGAAGTCAGGAGCCAGGTTCTTCCTCCTGGTCTCCCATGGGGTGCAGGGCCCAAGCACTTGGGCCATCCTCCACTGCCCTCCCAGGCCACAGCAGAGAGCTGGACTGGAAAAGGAGCAGCCGGGACTAGAACCTGGCGCCCATATGGGATGCTGGCACCACAGGTGGAGGATTAACCAAGTGAGCCACAGCGCCGGCCCCACATCTGAATTCTTTCTTGGGCCAAGACAAGAACCCACCCCACCTGTCTCCACTGCAAAACCACTCCATGGGTTCAAGTCCCTGTGAGGCCACCGTGTCAGGCTGCCAGCTACCCGTCTAGCCCCAGCCCCGCCCTCTAAGGACCCCAAGACCCTCACTTCTCAGGTGCTGCTTGGAGAGGTGGTGGGGAGGCAGGGATCTTGTTCGTTGCCTGAGCTTGGGCAGGGAGAAGCTGCAAGGACCCAGAGACGACCCGGGAGACGGCCCCCAGAGTCATACGGTGACCCCTCCTTGGACCAGCTCTGTGGCGCCGTGGGTTAAGCTGCACCTGCAGCACCGGCTTCCATATGGACACTGGTTCAGTCCCGGCTGCTCCACTTCCCATCCAGCTCTCTGCTGTGGCCTGGGAAAGCAGCAGATGACCCAAGGCTTTGGGCCCCTGCACCCACGTGGGAGACCTGGAGGAAGCTCCTGGCTCCTGGCTCCTGCCTGGCACAGCCCTGGCCATTCCAGCCATTTGAGGAGTGAACCAGCAGATAGAAGACCTCTCTCTCTCTAACACTGCTTCTCAAGTAAATTAATAAATAAATATTTAAAAAAGCCAAACAAACAAGGTGCCCCCTCCTGACACCTCCGCGTGCACACTGCAGCTGCTGCTTGTGTGCTGGGATCACCCCCCCAGGGGCAGGGCCCCTTCATGGGGCTGGGAACGCCAGCTAGCCCGGGACGCACCCCTGCCCTGAGCCCCTGGGGGTTCTGGAGGAGCACTGCAGGTCCTCACGGGGCCCTGCAGCCACCTGCCGTGGTGGCCCCTTGGGCTGGAGCCCCTCCCCTGGCCTCGGGCCAGCCCCGCCTTTCTCCTTGTGCCCTCAGCTCCTGGATTCCACACTGGGGCTCACAGCTCCCCCAGCCACATCGGGGCCCCACCCAGAGCAGGGGACACGCCCATCCACCTGGACCCCTCCAGGCCAGGACACAGGCCTTGTCTGGCCACCCGTTCACACGGCAGGCCACGTCTGGGCCGGTCTCCTGCTCGATGCCCTCAGCAGGTGCCCTCTTCCTTGGGGCCCTTAGCCCCCTCCCACCTTGGGGTCTGCGCCCCATCCCTGCCCTGACTGGTGGCCACTCCTGTGTGTCCTCTTCATGCCAAAGGCACACCGGGTCCAGCCTCAGGACATGGGTACTTGCCATTCTCCACGGAGGTCTGGCTTTGAGTGTCGGCTGTTCCCTGAGGCCAGGGTCGGCCTGTGCCCAGCTGCCTGGAGTGCAGCTGACTGCCCGGTGCCCACTGCTGGGCTCTCCTGCTTGCCCCCCGCCCCCGCACCTGACACCTGCCTGCTCGGAGCAGTCACTGAAGGAGCAAGAAAGGGGAGAGGACGTCACGGGGGCTCGGCTCACGGGCATCTCACTGAACCCGTGCTGCTCGGCTCACAGGAGTCTGAGGGCAGCCCTCCCCCACTGGGAGCAGGTCAAGGCCAGTCCTGGACAGGTGTCCACTTGCACAGCAAGGCCCGTGGAAAGGCTGCCTGCCACCCCTCAAGCCCTGACTGCCCCCCTTCAGACAGACCGAGGTGGGTCTGTGTGCACTGGGAGGCCCCCGGGGTGCCCACAGCAGGGCGCCCAGCACCCACCAGGACAGGGCCACCGCGTCCATCAGGCCATAGCCGTGCCACGAGGCCGAGCAAAAAGCCACGGACAGGGGCCTGGAGGTCGGGAGGAGACGCAAGCCCACCTCTCAAGTTTCCATACTTTATTTCACGGTGATTCACAAAGACACATATGGGGGGTGTTAGTAACATGATACCATGCGGCCCCCACCACCCCTGCCCCGCCCCCCTTCTCCTGCCTGCTCCCAAGACCACTGGACTGGGGATCGAGGGCAGGGGCAGGGGACGGGACTCTGCAGCCAGTGCTGCCACCTTGCCATAGCCCCTGGTAATCCTGCCACAAGGACAACTGTCCCTCAGCTGCTCCAGGTGTCAATCAAAACCAACCCACAGCCACCACGGCTGGTGGTCAGGCCGAGGTCCCTCAAAGGATGCCAGCCGGCCCAGGGTTCTCATCCCCACTCCCTTCAGGGCTCCCGGGTGTGTGGGGGGCATGGACACGTCCAGTGGCTGGGCTAGGGCTCGGCTGTCCAGCACCGAGGCGGGTGGAGTGCTACCCCGACAGGAATGCCGTTTCCAGGTCACAGTATTGGCACAGGAGCCAGGGAAGAGCCAGGCCCTGGGGTCTAGGCTTGCCCGGGGCCGAGGCTGGCCCACAGCCCATGGAGGACGGAGGAGCAGCTTCACCGAGAACCCGGAGGTGCATCAGGGCTGGTGTGGCTGTGCCTGCTCCGGGACGTGGTGGTGACGTGGGGGCCCGAGAACACATGACTGGCATGGGGACACAGCCCTGTGCCGAGGCTGTGGCGAGCCGGCCCCGCAGGTCCCCGGCACCGGGCGCCTCTGTGGCTCAGCTGTTGGACGGAAGGCGGCCCACGCCAGCAGTCCCTCCACCCACACACAGGCGAGGAAATCATATCAAAAAGCAACAGGTTTACAAAAATAGAAAATAATTACAGAAGGGAGGGGCAGCTGCAGGGCCAGCTCAGGGGGCGGAGCAGGGCCGCAGCTCCGGCTTGGTCACCGCGTCCTCCAGCAGGTGCAGGGGGCGCTGGCCCACCACCACGTCCCGCAGGCAGCCCACGAAGCCGGTGCCGTAGGCCTTGGGCAGGGTCTGGCCCGCGGGCAGCTTCTGTAGGCCCCCTGCAGGACAGACAGCAGGAAGTCACCTTCCTGGGAGTGGGCAGGCGGATGCTCCTGCCCCCAGACGGCCGTGTGAGGACCCTGGGGACTGCAGGCCACGGTAGGGAGGACAGCCCCGCCCCCATCAGCTGTCCAGACGGGGTTGACTCCGCCCCCACCCCAGGGGACCAGAGTCCCTCCTGGCTCCTGTCCCCTGGCTTCTCCCGGATACTCACCGAGCCACAGGGTTCCATCTGTGTCCAGCTGCGTGGCGCCCAGAGGGGAGGAGCCAGTCACCGGGGCCTCGTTGCCCACCTGCAGGGAACCTTCCCTCTGCTCCCTGGCCGGGGTGGGGGGGGGGATGAGACGGTCAGGGGCTCCATCGGGACTCCCACCTCCTTCAGAGCCTGATCCCAGAGAGGCCCTGGTGGCTGCGGCGGGGGAAGCGCCCGGCAGACTCAGGCAGAGGCCGCGCCGGGGCAACAGCAGAGCAGGAGCCTCGACCTCTCCCCGCTCCACTCGGCCCTGCCTGGTACCGTGGCAGCGCCTGCGGCCAGGCAGGGGCCAGGCAAGTGCCGCTGCCGCCCCGCTGTGCTCGGGGCTCTGCACTGACCTGTGCGCCCGCACCCGCAGCCAGCGGTTGGTGCTCACAGGCACGGTGGAGCGCAGCACCACCGGCTGGGATCCCAGGTCATAGCTCAGCTGCAGGCGCCCGTCCACGATGGCCAGGGCCACGTAGTCTGCCCGCTCCGTGGCCTTGCCGCTCCACAGCACCAGCCCCTGGGTGGCCTCCGTGCGCAGGCTCAGCTCGAAGTGGTTGCTCTGCAGCGCCTTCTCACTGCGGGTGGGAGGGGGCGGTCAGGCCTCTGGGTGGGCGGGGGCAGGAGGCAGAGGCCACGGGGGGAGCGAAGGGACAGCGCGGCCCAGGAGAGGGACAGACAGAGGGACGGCGCGGCAGAGGTGACCCAGGGTGATGGCGACGGGCAGGCGGCAGGGTGAGGCCGCGCACTGGCACGGGCTCACCTGTGGAGGGCCCCGGAATCTGCAGTCTCAGGGCTTCGAGGCAGGAAGAGAGGGAAGCAGTGAGGAGGGGACGGACCCCACACGGGAAGGGGCACCAGCAGGAGTCCACCGAAGGCATGCATGACCCACTGGCCCCACCCACCAGGGAGCCTGGCGACGACATACATGTAACACGCGTGTGCACACAGCCGGTAGGCATGGCCCAGGCTGGGTGGACAGAGTGAGGCATGGGGGGGCACGGAATGGAAGCCGAGGGCTCGCCTGCCTAGGATGGCCCCAGGTGCCCAACACGCATGCACATGTGAGCACACGCACACCGCCTGACGCAGGGCTCCAAGTGGCCAAGCCATGGCACCGTCCCCGCTGCCCACTCAGCAGGAGTGCCCCAGCCCCTCCTGCGCCAGGGCAGGACCCTCTGGCCCGGGTGGGCTCAGGACCCAGGCGTGGCGCAGCGGGGACGGTGAAGAATGAGCGTGAGGGGCGGACGCAGGACCGGGTGCTACTTACACTGGGATCTCATTGGCCAGTTCGCTTGGAAACAAAGACAGATACAGTGAGAAAGAAGGAGGTGGGTGGACACTGGGCCGAGGGGCACACAGACAGGACAGACGGACAGCAGAGGACACGTGCGCCTGGCGTCCAGGGGGCTCGCTACCTGTCCGTCACAGCACTGAGGTACTCGACAAAGGTCCGGCCGTCGAAGGCCAATGTGTCCAGGTCCCCCGCTGACCGCTCCGTCAGCCCTGCGGGGCAGCTGGGGTGAGACGGGCCAGGCAGCTGTGGGCCCCCAGCCCTGCCGCCGGCTGCAGCTCCCAGCCCCCAGCCTCACCCGTCTCACAGTGCCTCCCTGAGAAACCCCCTGGACACAGGCAGTCGTAGGCAGCCTCCCTGGGGAGACAGGTGGCCCCATGGAGGCACGGGTGGCCCGAGGCTCGCGTGCAGGGGTGGTCCAGGAAGGATGAGACGTCCACGGCCCGCAGCACGTACTCCTGGCTCAGGAGCTGGTGGCCGTTCAGGGCAACCTAGGCGGGCACAGCGGTGAGGGCCCCGACCTGTCCGGCCAGGTGCTCGCCCCGGGGGGATGGGGCCCTGCCCGCTCACCAGCTGGACAGCACCGTCAAAGCCGGAGGCCACGGCGGCCGCTCGGGCCAGCTTGCTGAAGTCGGGGGCCCCCCCAACGTAGAGAGACTCCTTCAGGTTGAGGACGGTGTGGGGCACCTGCGGGGGGCATGGGGTGAGTGAGGGGAGGCTGGAGGGGGCACAGAACGCAGGACGCAGAGGGCGGGGCAGGGGAGCTGCTCTAGGGGCGCAGGTGCAGGCGGCGGGCAGGACGCGGTACCTTTCGGGATTTCTGATCCGCAGGGCGGGTGGGGGTTGCAGAGCAAGAGCCAGAGAGCAGTGGGCAGAGAGGAGACAGACAGAAGCCCAGGACGGACGGAAGAGAACAGCCCAGTGAGAGGCGCGGCAGCCAGGCCCCTTGCCCACACACGTGGCACACATGACACCCAGGTGGCCATTCACTCCAGAGAGACCCTCACCCCCCCCAACACTGGGGCCCTCACTGGGGACTCCCCCAGCACACGGGGCCTGTCGTCCACACACGTATGGCCGTTTACTCCAGAGAGACCCTCACCCCCCCCAACACCGGAGCCTTCACTGGGGACTCCCCGCACACGGGGTCCATCGTCCACACACGTATGGCCGTTTACTCCAGAGACCCTCGCCCCCCCCCAATACCAGGGCCTTCACCGGGGACTCCCCCAGCACACGGGGCCCGTCGCCCATGACACCCAGGTGGCCATTCACACCAGAGACCTTCACCCCCCCATGCTCGGGCACTCACCGGGGACTCCCCCAGCACACGGGGTCCGTCGCCCACACGCATGGCACCCTTGCGGCCGTTTCGCTCCAGCGAGACCCTGGTCCAGGTGCCCAGAGTGACTGGCTCCTTGCTCCTGGCGGGGAGGGGCACCATGAGCAGGCTCTCGTTCCACTATCCCAGGGCCCAAGCGACACCTGTCAGACCCCATGGCCACGCCCACCCACCTGATGACCGCAGTCCCCTTGCCCAGGTCATAGCGGAACTCCAAGCGGAGGTCGTGCAGTGCCAGGGACACGAAGTCGCCCCTGCCGTCCGTCTTCTGCCCGTTGTAGAGCAGCAGGCCACTGCGGCTGCGGGCCAGGAACACCACCTCCAGTGCCATCTTCTCCCTGGCTCACGTGGGGCTGGGGTCAGCAGGGCCCCTCCCTCCATAACTGTTCCCTCGCCTCCCCCATCGGCCCGACGCACCCCAGGTCCCGGTCAAATGTGTGCAAGCCTCTCAGCTCCAGGTAGGAGAAGCCGTGGAAGTCGGCCAGGAAGGGCCGGGTGTTGTCCTGCGCCAAGGCTGTGGGGGAGACGGGGTCCAAGGTCATGGAGACCTAGCCTAACCCTAACCCTAGTTGCCCTGAGCCCACCTAACTGGTGCCCAAATGCCGGCCCCAATACCCAGCCCCAACACACCACCCAACCCAACACACAGCCCAACCCGACACACAGCCCAACCGGACACACAGCCCAACCCGACACACGGCCCAACCCAACATACGGCCTCAACCCAACACACGGTTTAACCTAACACACAGCCCCAACCCGACACATGGCCCCAACCTAACACACAGCCCCAACCCAACACACGGTCCAACCCAACACACGGCCCAGTGCAACACACAGTCCCAACACAACACACAGCCCAACCCAACACACGGTTTAACCCAACACAGTTTCAACCCGACACACGGCCCCAGTTCCCCCGCCCTCCCGAGAGCCCACAGCCCACCTGTCTGGCAGAGGCTGCCCCCACGCCCCACGGGGCACTCGCACTTGGCCTTGCCCTCAGGCAGCACACGGCAGGGGGCGGCCCCGTGGCAGGGGTTTGGCTGGCAGGGGTTCTTCTCATCAGCACAGGTGGGGCCTGGAGGGAGACAGGTGGGGTCCCAGGTGGCCCAAGACCCACCCACAGGCACCTGGCCTCCCACCCCCTCACCAGCCCCACCCTCACCAAATCGGCCAGGTGGACACTGGCAGTAGAATGCGCCGGCCTCCAGCGCCTGGCACGGTGCCCCGCCATGGCAGGGGCTGGGCAGGCAGGGGTGTGGCCCACACTCGCCCACGCCGGCACTCCGCAGAGCGCCGCCCAGCTCCAGCCGCTGGTTGTTCACGTCCAGCAGGCGGACGCAGCCCTTCAGGCCGACCCTGACGGAGGTCCGCTCCTGCACCCTGCAAGCAGGAAGGGGATCAAGACCAGGGGTCAGGGGTCAGGGGTCAGGGCCAGGCAGATCCTCTCAGCACACCAGCAGTGCCAGCCCCAAAGTCAGGGCCAGGCCACACCACTGTCCCCCTGCTCACACGGCAGCCTGGTCATCTGGGACGCCTCCCACAAACAGGTCTGTATCCAGGTTGAGGCCGTCGGTGCCGCTGGGGCTCTCGCCTAGAACAGGGGTCTCACCATCCACAGAGAGTGTGCCGCGGCGCCAGTGCCGTGACAGCTCCAGGCGGTGCCACCGGCCCGGCTGGATGGACACTGAGCTGGTCAGCACCGCAGGCCCTGAACCTGTGTCAAACCTGGGGCGGAAGCAAGTGCTCAGAACCCCCGCCCTGCCCGCCTCCACCCCCAGCTGCACCTGCCCTGCCCACCCCACCCGAGCTGCCTGCACCTTGCCTGTGCCCTCATCACCAAGCTGCAAGCCCCGCCCTGCCCTGCCCACCTGAGCTGCACGTGGCCATCCAGCAGCACCAGGGCCAGGAAGTCCTTGCCCCTGGCATTGCCATTGTAGAGCAGCAGCCCCTGAGGCTCCAGCGCTCGGAACTCCAGGGCCAGGCGCAGCGTGTGGTAGGCGCGGAGCGTGGGGAAGGCCAGGAAGGAGCGGCCCTCAAAGGCTGGCACAGGGGGGTGCAGAGCTGCAGGGGGCAGGGGGCAGGCTGGAGGCACAGCGAGGACCCCATCGCCCTGAAATTTCCCCCCTCCCCTCCCAGAGCCCAGGCTCCGCCCCCCCAGCAGGGGTGATCCTCACCCTTCTCACACAGGGCGCCGGCCCTGCCTGCCGGACAGCTGCAGGCAAAGCCCTGGCCCCAGTCCTGGTCCCGGCAGGTGCCCCCGTGCAGGCAGGGCTGAGAGTCACAGGGCCTTGGGGGCTGAGGCCGCGGGCCAGGCACACGTCCAGGGGCGGTGGCGGGGGGCCGGCGCGTGGTGGGGGGTGCTGTGCCCCGGGCCACTGGCCGGCTGGTGTGAGCCCGAGGCGTGGCAGCAGAGGGTGGCTGGTGGACCAGAGTGGTGGCTCTGGCTGTGGCTGCAACAGCCGTGGCTCCTGCCGTGGCTCCCGTGAAGAAGGCAGGGAACCAGTCTGAGGGGAAGGGAAGCAGTCAAGGTCTGTGGGAGGGGGCCGGGGTGGGATGGGGGCAGGGGACAGGTACCCACCGAAGTCCATGAACCTCACGTGCTCCTGCAGTGGCCGCCTCACCCCCAGAGCCCGGCGCCGGGACGCCTGGAGCTGCCGCAGCAGCGCTCGGCCCACGTCGGCAGCGCTGAAGCCAGTGGCTGGGGAGGAGCCGGCACTGAGCCTGGCGGGGACCCCAGCAGCCCCCACCCACTGCCTCCCAGGAGGGACGTGGGGTGGGGGCCTCACTTGGGTCAAAGTGCACGTCCACGATGGCGCGGACGGACCTGCCCGGCCCCAGGTCCCGCAGGTGGACGCTCCGGAAGTCCTTCTTGACCTCGGAGTTCCGGAACAGGTCATCCAGCTGCGGGCAGGGAGTGGGCGAGGGCTCTGGGGGCCGTCCTGCCCCGTGGGCCCCTCCCCCAGGCCGAGCTGGGAGGACACGCCTGCCTACCGCACTCTCGATGCTCCGGGCTGTCTCCCCGAACAGCTCTGACTTGGGGTCGGCCATTTCCGGGGTGTAGAACAGCTCCTGCCCCTCCACCCCCTCGAGCTCCAGCACGCCCTGGAACGCCTTCGTGGCTGTGGGGGAGCAGCAGTTAGGCCCAGCCGGGCATCCGCCTGGAACCTGCCTGGCCTCCCAGGCTGGCCCCGGGCACAGGCCCCAGCAGCAGGCCAGGTGGGTGCAGAGGCCGTGGAGGTTAGTCAGATGGTCATGAGGTTAGTGGGGACCCTGGGACAGGGCTGGCACCAGTTACCAGGTGGACTCCTTGGGACCAGGTGCCCCGGGCTGGCTTGCAACAAGAGAGACGGGTTAGGCATAGGGTCCTGGGCACCCACACGTGTGCATGCGTGTGCTGAGTCCTCAAGACCTGCACACGCATGTGTCGAGGCCAGTACCGACCTGCTGCCACAGTGGGGGTGGCACCCTGGGCCGTGTCCAGGCCGCTCCTCCAGCTCCACCCTGCCCGGCCGCCCACTCACCGGGACAGTTGGAGCCCTGAGTGTCCAGCGAGGGTGTCTTGCCGTCCGAGCAGCAGCCCAAAGGTGAGTTGTAGCAGGAGGCCCTCTCAATCGGTGGCCCGGGGGTCACCCCACTGCTGCCCTCAGGGGGCTCCAGCCCTAGGGAGGTACTGTCTGAGCCTGGCCTGAGGGACCCCTCTGGGGTCCTGCTCCTCCCCCAGCCCCGCCGCCCAGCCTCCGCTCACCCCCTGAGCCCCCGCCACTGGACTCCTGGTCCCCACTCAGCTCCTCGTCGCCACTCCCGTCGGCGCTGCCGGATCCACCAAAGGCAGATGTGGCGAGGCCGGCTGCCACCGGGGGTGCTGTGGGGGGCACGGTCAGCACCAGCAGCGCCGTGGTCCTGGGGATGCTGGCGGTGGTCCGAGGCTGTGATGAGGGCGGAAGGGTGGGCTGGCTCCGGAGGGTGCTGCTGGGAACCAGGGGGAGGGTGCCGGGGGGCTGCAGCGGCTGCGCCTCGCTCGGGACGAGGCCCGGGGGGGTCGCGGACACAGGTGGTGGGCGGGTGCCGGGAGCCACAGTCTCTGCAAGGAGAGGGAGGTTGGGTGGGGGCCAGCTGGGCTGGGGCTGGGGTCAAGGCAGGGCCTGGTCTTCCCGGCCAGCTCCGGGGCGGAGGCGTTCGGGCCTCACCCTGGCACGGGCCGAGGCTCTGGACGCGGATGTGCAGGCCCTGGCGGCAGGCGATGGCCTGCAGCTGGCACTCATTGCCGTAGGTGACGCCGTCCGACCCGCAGACCTGTGGCACAGGGCAGGGTGCTCAGCGGAGGCCTCCCCCTCCCCAGCACCCTCCGCTGTCCTCGCCCCTCACCTTGGTGGCATCGGCCTCCGGGCAGGCGAGCGCCGGGCAGACGCAGCGGGCGGAGCCATCCTCCTCCACACAGGACGCACCGAACTCACAGTGCAAATCCACACAGGAAGTGGGCACTGTGGAGTCTGTGACAGGGACGTGGGAGACCCCTGCCGGCTAGGGTGGCCCCGCCCAGCTCTGCCCGCCCAGGTCGGCCCCAGCCTCCGCCCTCACCTGCTTCACAGCCAGTGGAGCCCAGGGTGTGGCCACCGGGACACTGCCCGCACTTGGGGCCAGCTACCCCCGGCCGGCAGGAGCACAGCCCGGTCATCTGCTCGCAGTCGTCCCGCACGGCACCCCGGGGATCACAGCTGCAGGCTAGGGAGGACAAACTGTAAGCCCCCAGGCCCCCGCCAGGGCCCACAACAGGGGGAGCTGCCCTGCGCCCTGCAACTCACGAGTGCAGCCACTCCGGCCGTCTGTGACGATGCCACGGAAGTTCCAGAAGCCGGGCTCACAGCGGTCGCACTTGAGGCCCCCCACGCCCGGGCGGCAGGAGCACTGGCCGGTGACTGGGTCACAGGTGCTGCTGTAGGAGCCGTGGGCATTGCACTGGCAGGCACCTGCAGGGCCCAGGGGGACAGGCTCACCACAGCTGCAAGGCTCCCGTAGGCCAAGGGTCAGGGCTGGGCCCAAGTACTCACCAGGGCAGCCGGCTAGGCCCACACCCCGGGCAGCAGTGACATTGTCCTGGCAGCAGCCGTAGGGTGTCTGGGCACAGTGCTGGGGGCTCACGGGAAGCAGTGGGGCCACGGTGGGGCCTGAGGGAGGGCTGGGGTCAGGGGCTTACAAGGGGCCGACTGCCCACCCTGTGCCAGCCACCGCCCCATCTCTGTGGTCATCACCGCTCCACCCTCCCAACACCAACGCCCACCAACTGTGCACAGGCCCTGGCAAGTCATGTACCAGGACACGTCTGTAGATCAGACATGCAGCCCCATGCACACACACACCAGAGCCACTCACCCCAGCAAGTGTGTTTGCAAACACACACACGCGTGTTCACCCACGTTTCTCCAAGTGCCCCTCCAGAATACTCGGTGGCTGGCAGGTGCACAAACCACTTACGCCTCCCCCCACCAACACAGGAAGGACGGGTGGGGGCCATGTGGGTCACTGCTGCCTCTCAGCCTGGCACACAGTAGGTGCACACGTGCCACACACAACCACACACATGCACTCGCAGCAGGCGTCCACACCTGGGACGTGCACTCACCACGGCAGGCTCCCTGAGCCGCGACGTACAGCTCGCGCTGGGACACACACCTGGCCTTCTTCAGCTCGCACTCTGTGCTGTAGGTGACCCCATCTGAACCGCACACCTGCAGGACTGGCATCAGCGTGGGCAGCCCCAGCCCCTCCCTCGCTGCCAGCCCGGGGCTGGGGCGGGGCTCACCGGGCTCCTCGGGACGCTCTGGCAGCTGAAGTCACAGACGCACGGCCCATCCTCTGAGTCCTCATCCCAGACCCCACCGTGCTGCCGGCACAGGTCCTGCTCGCACTCGCCGCCCGCGCCGGAGCCGGAGCCGCCCGAGCCGCACTCGGCTGTGGGCAGGGGGCCGGGTCACCACGGGGTCCCGGTCTGGAGCTGCCCTCCCCGTGGCTCCTGCCCGCCCCAGGCCTACCCTGCTCGCATGGCCCTGCCCGGACCTCCTCGATGTGCCTCTGCCGCTGGCAGGCAGCGGCCCGGAGCTCACAGGCACTGGGGTAGGTGAGGCCGTCGCTGCCGCACACGGGGCCGGCAGGGGCGTGCTCACACCGGGGGCACACGCAGCGCCCTGCCGAGCACACGGCCCCGAAGGCACACACCGTGTCACCACAGGTCTCTGCGGGAGACAGCGCCAGGCGGGGCTCAGCCAACCTCTGAGGGGGAGGCTCAGGATCCCAGCCCCCCGACCCCCACGGCCTCACTCACGGCAGTGTCCGGCCGAGGCCACGTGCAGGCTGATCTGGTGGGTGCAGGCGTGGACGTGCAGCTCGCACTCACTGGGGTACGTGCGCCCGTCGGAGCCACACACAGGCTGGGCCGAGGCCACACACCCAGAGGGGCAGACACAGCGTCCTGTCTCAGCCTCACACAGGGCTCCAAAGCGACACTGCCCGCAGCGGTCTGGAGAGGGGGCTGTGGTCACTACAGCAACCGGGAGCCGCCCCCCTGCTGGCCCCACGGCCCGCCACTGACCACAAGGTCCTCTGCGTGCCACCCGGATCTCCCGCTGCAGGGCACAGGCTGTGGCCTCCAGCTCGCAGGTGCTGCCGTAGGTGACGCCGTCACTGCCGCACACGGGGTCGTAGACGCCCAAGCAGGCCTGCTGGCACTCGCACACGGCTGCCCCGTTCTTCACAGCGCAGGTAGCCCCGAACGCACACTGCACCCCGTGACACGGGGACAGGGCCTGATCTGGGGAGGACAAGCTGGTCAGCAGGCCCCTGTGCTGCCCTCAGCGGCGGGCAAGGCCCCTGGCCCCTCGCAGCAGGCCTCTCCCAGGGTGGGGTGGTGGGGGGGGCCCAGATGCACAGGACACAGCTGAGAAGGGGACAGACACACAGGGATGCGGACAGGGACAGGGACCCACCGAGGGCGGGGCTCCCCGAGGCCACGGCCCACCCGGCTCTCCCGGCCCGGGGCTCCCCGACCACCAACAGCCCTGGGAAGTCTGTGGGGGGCTCTCTCCGCAGGTGGGAGGAGCCTGCACCCCAGAGCCACATCCAGGGCCTCACGGGGCAGGAGGTGTCTGTCCACTTGCTCTGAGGACCACATGGCCAGGCAGCAGCAAGCCACCCCCCACCCCACCACAGGCGCAGACCTCGGGCTGCGGGCTCCCGGGCAGGCGCGGCGCCTCGTCCTGCCAGCAGGTCAGACTGGAAGACACAAGAGGCGGAGGCAGGACCGAGGAGGACAGGGGACAGACCACGGAAAGACCAGAAAGACGGACAGACGGATGGACCCCGGGTGGACACAGAGACAGGTGGGGCCTCGGCAGGCCTTCAGCCCCAGCCAAGACTCTGCCCCTAAGGTGGTACGAGAGAATCTGCAGAGCCACCTGAGTGGACAGGCTGGACCAGGAGACGCGCAGGGGCCAGAGAGGCCCAGTGGGGACCAGGGCAGCGGCACAAGGGCTTCTGGTGCCCCGGCCCCACCAGGGGTCCCGAGTGACCCCCCCCAGCCCAGGATCCCAAGAGGAGCATGACCGGGGATGAGGATGGGATGTGATGGTGGCGGGGCTGGGACCAGCACGGCTTCCAGCTGACCCTGCGGCGGTGCTCACCACAGGGGCCCTGGTGCCGGACGGGGATGGCCCGCTGCTGCCGACACTCAGCCTGCTCGCGCCAGCACTCGCTGTCATACGTGTGCCCGTCCTGGCCACACACGGGCCTGTAGGCCCCGTCGCAGGTCACTCGGTCACAGGAGCAGCGGGGACGGCCACGGCGTGACAGGCACACGGCGTGGAACTGGCAGGCCTCCGGGCACTGGTCTGGGGGCAGAGTTGGGGAGGTGAGGGGGCGGCCAGCGGCAGTCAGCGGGAGGCCTGGCGGGGGCCCTCCGGGGTCGCTGCCCACCTCGAGGCTGGCACTGGCCAGAGCGCACTTTCTGCAAAAGGAGGCCCCGGGCGGCCCCCGAGCGGCTCATGGCGCAGTCGCTGTCGTAGGTGACGCCATCGTCGGCACACACGGGCGCCCGCTGTGGGGGGCAGCTCTCAGGCCGCAGCAGCATCTCCGGGAGCCGCGTGCGCGGGTTTACGCGGCAGACGCTGCTCGGGTCGCTGGGGGCGCCCTGGCAGGGGTCTGCGGGGAGGGAGGGAGGGTCAGGGCCATGTGCGCTACAAGCCCCGCCTCCCGGAACCGCCCTCCCCAGCCCGCTCACCGCAGGGGCCATCGAACTTCTTGGTGATGTCCCGTTGGCGTGCACACGCCTGGCGCCGCAGCTGGCACTCGCCCGCGTAGTCAGCGCCATCGCTCCCGCACACGGTGTTGGTGGGGGCCCCGTGGCAGGCGGCTGGGCACAGGCATGAGGCCGTCTGGCCGTCAGCAGAGCGCGCGCAGGTGCTGCCGAAGCCGCAGGTCACGTTGGAGCAGGGGTCCCGGGACCCTGCAGGCAGGGTCCTGGGAGTCACAGGGGTCCTGGGGGATCTGGGGCGGGGCGCAGCCGTGGGGGGTGTACCCCAGCGGGGCGGGGCGGGGCCATGGGGGGAATTCCAGGGCAGGGAGGGGGGAGGTCCCGGTCCCCTGGCGGTGGCGCTCACCACAGGGCCCACGGCTGAGCAGGCGGATGCGCCGCTGCTGGCTGCACTGTGCGCGCTGCAGCTCGCACTCGCTGCTGTAGGTGGAGGCGTCCGAGCCGCACACGGGCGCCACCACGGCGGGGCACGCACTCTGTTTGCACACGCAGGAGGCCCGGCCCGGTGCATCAGCGTGGGGCTCGCACACGGCGCCAAAGCCGCACAGCATCCCTCGGCAGGCTGCGGGGCAGGGGCAGGGGGCGTCAGGGTCGGCGGCCACCCGCAGTGCACCAGCTCTGGGTGGGGGGGCGCACAGCTCCTCCACGCATGCCCATGGGTGCGCAGGGATGGCCTGCATCACAGAGGAGGCCCCGCTCGCCTCCTGCACACCCTGGAGTGTCTGCACATGTACTGCATTCCAGGAGAGTGTCCTCACAGGATCTCCGCCCGCGCCCAGAGCCCCCGCGGGCACCCCAGTAGCAGGTGCCCTCTCCCACATAGCCTGCATGCCCCAGGTGATTGATGAGCTTAGGTGGGGTGGGGGCTTCCTGGGAGCTGGCATGGGACCACAGGAGCCCGCTACCACCTCTTCTCCCCCAGACCCCACTCTGTGGCCCTGCTCCCATGACCCCCAGAGCTCGCAGGGCCCACAGCCACACCCCACTGCTGCCCCCAAACCCACCCCCACTTCAAGCTGACTGTGGCTTCCCTCCCAGTGCTTCTGTCCTCTGAGCCCAGGCTCAGGAAGTGTCATCACCCAGGCTCCTACACACACACACACACACACACACACACACACTAGACACTCTATACACACTAGACACATGCTATACATACTAGGCACACACTATACACACACTGTACACACACAATATATATACTACACACACCATACACACACTATACATACACATGGTACGCACACACACTGCATACACATACACAACACACACACTATACACAGACACGCACACAACTACACACATGCTATACACACACCCATACACAGACACACAGACTATATACACGCTATATACACACACTATATACACACAGACACATACTGTATACACACAAACTACACACACACATACTATACATACACTATATATACATACATCATACAGACACTACACACACAACTATACACACACTATACACACACTGTATACAGGCTATACACACACTATACACACACTATACACACACTATACATACACTATGTATACATACATCATAGACACTATACACACAACTATACACACACTATACACACACTGTATACAGGCTATACACACACTATACACACACTATACACACACTATACACACACTGTATACAGGCTATACACACACACTATACACATACTATACACACACTATACACACATACTATACATACACTACATACACACATCATAGACACTATACACATGCTATACACACACAGACATATACTGTATACACACAAACTATACACACAACTATACACACACTATACACACACTGTATACAGGCTATACACACACTATACACACGCTATACACACACTATACACACATACTATACATACACTACATACACACATCATAGACACTATACACATGCTATACACACACAGACATATACTGTATACATACAAACTATACACACACACAATACACAGACACTCTGGTCCAGCCGCCGCCCGCGCAGCCTCCCCCACCATTCACATGGGCACTGTGGCCATCACTTTGGCTTCTGGATGGTGCCAGAACCACCAGAACTTGGACTGGCTCCCAAAGCCAACCTGGTGAGGGTCCCCCCAGCAGGAAGGCGGGGTGAGCATTTGAACCCAGGGCTGCTGGCTGTGGCCACTGCAGCAGTCCCCCCCAGCACAGAGGCCCCGCACCAGGGATGGGGTGGGGCATCTGGGGCTCAGCTGTCTGCATCTAACAAACGCTTAAGTGGAGTCCACTTAGCCTCGCCAAGTTGTAGGGAGGAAGGGCAGCAGGCTCGGAGCACGCCCCATCTCCCACGAGGGCAGGAGGCAGGGGACCTGGAGCCAGCTGTTCCCCCAGCCTCTGTGAGTCTGTCTGGGTGTCCCCACCCCCACCCCAGAGGGCTCAGCCTGCCCCTGGCTCTGACGGTGGGTAGGTTACCCCCGTGCTGGGCCCCAGAGCTAGGGGGTTAC
This sequence comes from Oryctolagus cuniculus, assembly GCF_964237555.1. Classification (NCBI taxonomy): domain Eukaryota; kingdom Metazoa; phylum Chordata; class Mammalia; order Lagomorpha; family Leporidae; genus Oryctolagus; species Oryctolagus cuniculus. The sequence goes on from NC_091438.1 coordinate 164,343,155, forward strand.
TGGGCCAGCGTCTGCTGGGCGTCCAGCACACAGCACCACTGGGAGCATCCACACCATGAGCACAGGAAAGGAGCCATTGCTGCCATCGGCCTCCTGTCTGCCTCGGCACAAAGGGAACTCCAGCCATGTCCACCCACAGCCCCTCCTCTCCTGCCCACGGCCCCTAGGACTCCCAGACCCAAATCCAACAGGCGCTGGCTGATGCCTGGCCAACTGTCCTCTGACCAGAGGCTCAGCCAGGGTCCTGGCCCTCTTGCCGAGGAGTGGGTCACCTCCCCTACCCAGGCTCCCGGCTCAGCCCTCGGGGTCCTGGCCCCACAACCAAGGGCAGCTCCTCCCAGATGTCCCTCCACAGCCCGGCCCAGCCTTGGCTGCACATGCCGCACAGAGACCTGGAGAGGAAGGTGGTGGGTGGCCGCTAGCCCACAGAGAACAAGGCTGGGGCACTGGGCAGGTTCGTGGAAGGTGGGTGGGGCATGAGATCCAAGGCGGTCTCAGGGCAGCGCCAACTATGGGTCATTGCACGTGGCTTAGATCCTCCACGAGGAGACCACCAAGCCAGGCCCAAGCACCAGCCTCTCGTCCGTGTGGAGGGTGCGCAGGGAGTGGACCTGGTGGCCACAGCCAGGTTTGGCAGCTCTGTCCCCAGTCCAGGCAGGAACCCATCCTCAGCTCAGGAGCCACCGCCTCCAGGAGGCCTCCTGCCCCACACTCAAGGGTGTGAACAGGGAGAGGCTCCTGCGCACGGCTGAGGTCCACCACACGGGCATGGGACGGGTCCTGGAACACAGAACCGAGCACGGGCAGGGACGCCCACGGCCAGAGCACACAGCGTCCGGCCCAAGCTCGCACAGCAGGGGGAGCGAAGGCTCCCTCACACCACAGACGCCTGGCAGACCAGGCTGACTCCAGTCCATGCTCCAGGTCACTGTCCATGCTGCCCCTCAGATGCGCAGGTGACACACCTGGCCCCTGCGAGCCCGTGTCCCAGCCAGGTCACTTCTGGGCACCCTGCCATGCCATACCTGTCCCTGTCCAGCCTCCTTGGAGGCTTCTCCCTGGCCACTCGGCTTCCCAAGCTCTCTCGTGGGGATGCTGGAGGCGGCGGTGGCTTGCATAGCTGCCGCTAGAATGGGTATACTTAACTCCCCTGCCCGCCTGGGGCTAGGATGGGTTGGGGGGATGGAGTGGATGCCCTGAGGCCTGCCTGTGCCCACAGATGTGTGAGGTGAGAGGGGGGCAGCAGGGGGTGGATAGGGGACCCCCCAGTGCGGCTGTGCAGAGGGCGAGTGGGTGTAAGAGCAGGACACACTGCAGCCTTCAGGGCTCCAGGAAGCAGAGCTGAGACTGCGCGGGGAACACGCTGCCACCTGAGCCCAGCCCTCAAGTCCATGCTGCTCCAGGAGGCCAACACTCAGTCCTGGCTCCAGCCCAGCGCAGACCTGCCCGCCGCACCTGGAGGCATCGGATGGGACAGTCGGCTCACGTGTCCACCTCTTTGGCCAGCACGAGACCCTGCAGATGCTGCTCTGACCCAAAGTGCGCCTGCGTTTCAGGGAGGGCCAGCGCGCCCCTCCCCACGCCCAGGCACCGTGTGGGGCCGTCCCCAGGATCTTTGGGGAGCAGCCCTCCGAGGGCCAGGACAGGAGCCCCCACAGCCCAGCTCCCGGGTCCAGGTGTCAGGGACACGCTGCCAGCTTGTGAGGACTGTGGCCTCAGGGATGACCCAATGGCCACCAAAGACAGAGAGACCCCTCCATCTCACACCCCTGAACCCAGCTCCTGCTCCGGGTACATCCAGGGAGAGCCCTCACCTTGCCTGCCTGGGGGACCCCTGGCTGCCCCAGTGCTGCCCTCCCCTCTCAGCACAGGGCTGTGGACAGGGAGGGGAAGTCCCGCCTCTACCCCGTGACCAGACGGTGCCGCTCAGGGCACGCCCTAGAGGAGAGCAGGCCCCCAGCCCTGCCCCACACAGACAGCTCCTGCCCGCGATGGGGCCGTTCTGAGGGCAGCCAGGGCTGTGCTCCTCCCCTGCAGTGCATGTGGCCTTGGCGTGACCCCCCTCCATTAGCCTAATGACAGTGGCTCACCCGCCAGCAGGCAGCTGGGGCTCTGGACCCACCCACAAGGCAGGTCACCAAGGTCGCCCGCCCCTCCATCTCTGTGCCCTCCCTACCTGGGTCTGCTCAGTTCCAGGGACAGACTCCAGCCCTCCAGGCCCCTCGGACAGCTGTCATGGGTCAGAGGCCCTCCACTCCTCCACAATCCCAGCCCCCAACTCCATGGTATGCGCAGCTCAACACCACCCCGACTGGTCCCAACGTGGGGACTCCAGACCCCAGCACAGACCCACATCCAGCCAACTCACCATCAGCAGGTGTTGGGGGCACTGGTGTGAAGTGAGTCCCCGGTTTATCTGAAAAAAAAAAAATTGCATTTGGAAGTTAGATACCTCTGGGCAGTTCCTCCACCTGCACACCCGCCTGGCCACACCCCCAGTGGGTCAGAGACCGGGCTGTGGAGGCGTCCAGCCCAGCATCCAGACTGGCTGAGGCCTGGGTAGACGAAAGCAGAGACCCTGGCCTTTCTCTCATGCTCCGGTGGCCCTGTCACAACTGACACCTGTCACCTGTCAGGCAGGGCCGCAGCGGTGCTCCCCTCCAACACGCTAAGCGGTTTCTGCCCCACAAGGGCCCCGGGTTCCTGGATGACCCACCTGGGCCAGGGACAGCCCCCAGCCTCGCTAGGACACCCTGCCCCCAGCCCGCGGGCGGCGGGGTGGCCTCGCCCAGCGGCCACCTACAGTTGTTGAGGAAGAGCAGCACGGCGAAGCCCAGGGTGCAGGAGGCCAGCAGGATCAGGCAGACATTGCAGGGGAGCATGAAGTAGCGCACCAGCAGGGAGACGCCAGGCGGCCGCCGGGGGTCCCGCGCCAGCTGCAGCGGAGGCATGGCGCGTTCCGCGCGTGGGAGTCCTCACGGAGCGCCCTTGGGCCTCTTCGGGGCTACTCTCCCCATCGCGGCACCCCTGGACTGCGGCCGGCAGCTGTGGCCTGTCACAGCCCCAGGGGCAGCAGACCCCGCGCCCGGCCCGCCAGCCTCATGAGAAGACCGGGCGGGATTCCCCGCGGACAGTAAGCCCAAATGCGGGCTCAGGCAGCCGGAGGAGGGGCTGGGGTCCCGCGGCGGGGGCGGAGCGGCGGGCGCACAGCGCGGGCAGAGCCGCCGCCCAGGCCGCGCTCCCACCTCCTGCAGCGGCGCCGGCCCGCTCGCCCTGGCCAGGGCTGGGGCTGCGGGCGAGGGGCGCTGCGGAGCAAGACAAAGGAAGCCGCCTCCGGGGACCCAGGCGTCCGTCCGCGGGGAGCGCAGCTCACGGAGCCGAGATGGTGCGGGCGAAGACCGAGCCCGAGCCGCGAGAACCGCACAAAAGGAAGCGCGGGGCAGGCGGGCGGCACGCAGGAACGGAGGCCGAGGGAGGGGCGGGAGGTAGGGCTGGGGGCGCGCGCAGGAGTTGAGGCCCAGGGAGGGGTCGGAGGTGGGGCTGGGGGCCGGGAGCCAGAGGAGAGCCCGGGCTGTGCAGAGGCAGGTGCGGCGGGCAGTGGGAGTGGCAGCGGGAGGCGGGGCCCGAGGCCGGGGCTGGACCGAGCTGCCGGGTCCTGGCCCCTCTCACCCTGTGCGCGGGGCCGGCGTGGCGGCGAGGTTTATCGGAGCCGCCGCAGGGGCTGGTTCTGCGCGCGCCCGCGGGGTTCCTGTTCCAGTGGGACCCACCCTGTGGGGTGCGGCATGGGGTCCCCGCATGGGGTGCACGCCGGAAGCTTCAGCTAACGTGGAGGGCCCGGGAATCACATCGCCCGGCCTTCCCCTAAGAGCTGACAGCAACATCTCGAAACCACCGCGCGCCGCCCCCCCCCCCCCCGCTCCGTTCCGGGGGTGGTGAGAAAACATGTAAATGAGACCCATGCAAATGAGCCGTATGCAAATAGCCACCGGGCCTCCCCGGCGGTGCCGCGGGTCTGGAGCGCCCCCCAGAGGCTGTCCCGGGAACCTCGGGGGCCCGTGATGTCAGCGCTGGGGCGCCGCCCGCCGGGAACCTGTCCAGAAGTCACATTCCCCCCTCGACCTCCGAGGTCGCTGCAAACTTGGGGACACCGCGGGCCCGGGAGCTCCGTCCCCACAGTCCACCCTCCGCAGCCGGGTCCCCATTTCCCACCTACAGTGTTTCAGGAGACCCAGAGCATCCGCCTTGTCTGCAACCACTCCCATGCAGCCAGGATCTGGTCACACAGCCCCTTCCGCCCCTGCAGGGGTCTCAAGGGGCCCAGCCAGGCCCCCTCCCCCGGACAGGTGGCAGCCACCAGGATCCCAGGCCCCCTAACTGCCAGTCCCCAAAGTGAACTCTGCCACACACAGCCCAACTGTGGCCTCCTCTCAGTCCCTCCAACACACACACAAACAGCAGCACTGACCACGCCCACCACCCTGAGCAGCCCCGGCCCCCGCCCTCCCTGGGTCCCCCCTCTCCACGTCCTGGCCCCCAACCGGACCCCTCCCACAGACCCCACCTTTCTCAGGGGCAGTCCTTCCTGCAGGGTGGGACCACCCACCACCACAGAAGGGGTCCTCACATCTCTAACTGCCCTGAACCCACAGTTCCAATGAAACCGTGCATCTGCCAGGGTGTGAGCCCTGGGACCCTAGAAGTCCTGCCCCTCCCGGCTTCCCACTGGACCTTGGCACTGCCGCGCCACGCCAGCGGCGGCCGGGAGGTGCTGGCACCCACAGCACCCAGGGCAGGGCCTGAATTTTTATCTCCTGGGGCAAGGCTTGGCCCAGAGTCAGGAGGAAAGGACTTGGCGTGGAGCCCAGCGACGTTACCACGTCCTCCCAGTGGCCGCTCACTGCCCGGCTTAGAGAGGCCCAGAGACACAGCCGGGGTCAGCCCCAGCCTGTGCAGCCTCCGGCAGAGCCGGGGCGTGCGAGAACAGACTGCCTGACAGTTTGGAAACCCCACGTCGGAAAGACCCTGGGTTCAGCCATCGCTCCCAACCCCACCTGGCCGGCCACACCAGGACGGTGTAGGGCGCAGTGGGCGGAGCCGGAGCCCGGCCCCGCCCAACTCCTCTCCGGAGTCCGAGCCCCCCACCCGCCCACCCCGCAGGGGCGGGATGCCCTGGGAGAGACAAAGGGCCATTGAGGCCCCAGGCCCAGCGGGGGAGGGGAGCCCAGGCTACTGCAGCTATTTTGGGATCCTCAGATAAACTCGGCCCCAAGAAACCCACGCAGGCTCCCGCCCGGCTGCACGCAGAGTCCTGAGCGTAGGAATCAGCTCCCGTTCTTGGGTCACACAACTGCGCTCTCGCCCCGGGCGGGCCAGGTCTCCGGCGAGGGTCACCTGCTCAGGCGCCTCTGCGCAGGGACGTCCCCCAAAGCCCTGAGGAGGGGGACGGAGCCTGGGGCGAGCGGAGGGTCCCCTTCCCACGCAGACGACCCCTCCCTTCGCTTCGCAGGCGCTGGGGATCCCGCAGAGTCTCCGGGAGTCCGCCAGGGGCACCGCCCATCCCGCACGCAGGCACCCGCCGCGCATGCGCACACAGGGCCCCACCGCCGGGGCCTGGCCGGCCGCCACCTGCAGTCGGACCTCTGTAGGACCAAGAGCGGGCTGCTCTGCCCGGAGGGGAACGGAGCTGCCGCGGTGGAGCCCGGCCCGGCCAGCCAGAGCACAAGTGTCCGGCTCCCCTACTAGCAAGCGGAAGGCCAGGCGGAGACCGCAGCCTGCCTCCCGGTGTCCGGTCTCGGGCTGCGCCTTCCCCGCCCCCGCGGCCTTCGCAGACAATGGGCGTTTCGCGCCTGCACGTTGCTGCTGGGCCTGAGCCAGCCGCCAGACATTTCCTTCCGGAGCCGTTGTGCCCAGGGCCCAGGGTCAGTCGCCCTCCCAGGTGATCCCCGGAGGTGCCCAGGTCAGAGCCTGGGTCCACCCACCTGCGCGCTGCCACCTTCAGGTCCCCACCTTTGCCAGTTCACCTGCTTTGCAGGTGCTGGGGCATAAATGCGAATCTGGGGAGGGGGCTCAGCAAGCCTGGCTCATCGGGCAGCCCTTGGTACCCAGGGCCCCCTCAGTAGCCTAGCCATCCAGTGGGGGGAGGGGCTGCACTGGACTGCGGGTTCAAGCGGGTGGTATCTGCTGTCAGAATGGTGGCCCAGGGAATGCAAGTGTGTGACTTCGGAAGAACAGAACTCAAGGACTGGGCTGAGCTTCAGTCTGTGGCCGGGACCAGGGCTGTGGCCAGCAGAGGGTGCAGCTGAGGGGAGAGGTGAAGAGGGGACACCTGTGGGGGGGCAGGTCCCTGCCTCTGTCCCGCCCCTCCTCTGAGAACAAAGAGAATGCTGGTGGAGCCAGGTGAGTGCCCAGGTGTGGTCAGTGGCTGCTGTCTAGCCTTGCAAAGCTGGGCAGCTGGGGACAGGCAGCCCGGCCCCCAGGTCTGACAGAGGTGGTGGCCAGCTGGGTGCCAGGATAAACAACTAAGGGTAGAAGGAAGCAGAGACAGAGGCAGCCAGAGGCTGGGCTCCCACCCTCACCCCTGGCCTCCTGGGGAACCCCAGCGGGAGGTGGAGGTGGCACAGCAGCAGGGTGCACAGTAATGAGTAAGTGACCCCTTCCCAGAGCCCACACATCAGGATGAGCCACAGCCTGTCCCCAGTGGACACTCACACCTGTGGGCATGGAGGCCCCGACACCGGGCTGCAGCGAGGGGCAAGCGAAACTCCAGGTACCTAGCTCAGGGCAGGGGGCAGGGGGCAGGGGAGGGCAGGCCCCCAGGACGCTCCTCTCTTCACTGGCTGGACAGGGCGGGCAGGGGGCGGGCAGGGATGGACGAAACAGCAAGCAGGCTGGCTGCTCACAGGCACCTGAGGACAGAGGCCAGCCCCAGTCCCAGGATGGCTCGGACACAGACACAGAATGCCCACTGCCAGCCTGCACCTCCCACCCGGGCCAAGCCAGACATGAAGGCGGCAGCACCCAGAACCCCCAGTGCACGTGGGGACACACGTAGAGCCCTGGGCATCCACACATCATGCGCACACAGCTGGGAACAGCTGGCTGCCTCCGCGGACAGAAAGCTCCCCCTCTCCCACGCCTCCATGCTGCGGGGGAGGGGCCCTCCCTTTTCCCAGGTCCAGCTGGAAGCAGGCCCTGCAGGGGGCCTTCCTCAGAGGAAGTTCCCAGGGCCCTCCCTGGAGGCTCCACCTCCGCCCAAGCCCCCAGCACACTTCCGCCTCTCCCAGGACCACTCCTGAGCCCCCAATCTGAGGCCCTGATACCCCCCACCTTGAGACCCCACGCCCAGTGAGTGACAGGCATTTGTGGGGAACTTGGGGGCTCCGCAGTCCCCTCCCCAGCTCAACCACAGCCCAGTGGGCAGGAAGTCTGGGAGCCCCTGCAGCTCTGAGCTGAGGTGGGGGCAGCTGTCCCTCACCCCCACGGTGAAGCTTCCTGGAAGAGGCTTGGTGGACCTGGCCCAGGCCTGGGGTCCTGAAGTGTGGGGCCTGCCCCCGACATCCCCGGGGCTGCAGCCTCATCCAGTCCCCTGTGGAGCCTGCTCCCCCTGGCTGTGCCCAGGGGCCAGCATGCCCTGACCGTGCTCCTGCGTGCAGCTGCACCCCCCATCTCCCACCAGAACCCAGCGGGGTGCTGTGAGGGCACAGGCAGGTCCCAACAGCACCCCTGGGGGAGGCGAGGGGAGTTTCAAAACCATTTTTCCCTTTCCAGTCTGCAGGGGAGAACGGGCAGGGTGGGTCTGGAAAACCTGGAGCTGTTTCCACAGCAGTCACCCGCCAAGGGGAGGGGGGAGGTCATCTCCCCCGGAATGGACAGGATCCCCCACCCCACCCAGAGCCGGCCCAGGCACAGCCGCCCAAATGTCAAGGGCAGGACAAGTCCCTTCATGCTGGAAGCACCCAGCTTCCCCCAGAACCCCCACGTAGGGGGAAGACAGACACATGCCATCCCCACCTGGGCAGACCCCCGCCCCCAGAGAGATCCCAGTCGCCCAGAGTCAGACGTGCCTAGGGGAGGGAGAGGGAGGGGCTCATGGGGCCTGGGTGGGGTCCACAGGGGCAGAGTGAGAATCTGGCTCAGGAGGGAGAGGGAGCTTAAGGGGGGGGGTTGTGGAGGGGAGGGCAGGCGTGTGTGCGTGTGTGCGCGCCTGCAGGGGGCGGGGCAGGCGCGCGCGCGTGTGTGTGTGTGTGTGTGTGCACCCACATGCAGGGGGCGGGGCAGGCGTGTGTGCACATGCAGGGGGCGGGGCAGGCATGTGTGTTCGTGTGTGCAGGCAGGGGGGGTGCAGGGGGCAGGGCATGCAGAGGGAGGCTTCAGACATCTCAGAAACCTGCCCTGCCCCATGAGGCCGGGGATCCAGCACTCTGCCCACCTAAGCCCAGGCCTGCCAGAACAGCTGGCCTGACGAGAAAGGAGGAAGGGTGAGGGTCAGAAACCATCAGCCTGGCCCCTGCTGTAGGACAGAGCTGGGCAGGGCAGGGCAGGCGCCAGGCCCATTCCGACCCTGGCCCCCTGCCCTGTCCCCGTGCCAATTCCTGGCGGGGTTAGACAACACTTCCTTTCTCTGCTGTTGTGGAGAAGAAGGGGCCCCAGGCTGCCCTGGTGGTCCTCAGCCAGCCGGTGTCCCTGCTGGGGGCGCTAGACCAGCGTTCAGGAGGTGGGAGAGGGAGTGTGTGGGCAGCGCCTGGACAAGCACAAGGTGGCCTGGCAGAGGCTGGGGGAGGTGCCCAGAGCCAGCTCCCTCATGGGCGGCTGGCGCTTCCCTGCCCCAGCAAGGAGCTGTGGTCTCCTTCCTGAAGAAGCAGGGCTGTCCCCCCCCCCCAGCTTATCCAAAGGTGGCGCAGAGGGAGGGGCACATACCTGTCTCAGTTATGCCAGGAATGTGGCTCCCCAGGCAGAGAGGAGGAGGAGGAGGAGGAGGAGCCTTCCTGGGAGCTGGGGGAGGGGCCTGGGCAAGGCAGGACCCAGGGAGCCGCTAGGGAAGTCCCAGCAGAGTGGGTACCAGGTGTGTGGTCCAGCAGCAGTGCCCCTTGGCCAGCTCCTAGAGGGGCCCCTCCCCCATCGACCAGCCCTGACTCCCCGCACCAGGTGAGCCTCGTGGCGACCTGGTAGGCTGGGCTACCCACACCTCAGCCTGCACCCTCTGGGCAGTGCAGGGTCACAGTCAGGTGGAGAGCGGTAGGCTTGGTTCCCGGCCCCCTCCACAAGGATTGGGGCTGGATGTCCTTGTCTCCTACTCCCATCCAGGGACTGTCCCCTCTCCAGCTTGGCCCTGGCTCCAGCAACCATGTCCCTCAGGCCTGGGGGCCCCTACAGGCCACACCTTGCCGCCCCCTCCAGTCTGGTGCCCCCCCTAGCCTGCCCCTCCCAGGTGCCCCAAAGGCTGCACACAGGCCTGGGAGACCGAGGCAAGCTGGGGGTCTGGCTGGGGGCTAGGTCCCAGCTGCCTCGGCTCAGCCTGGGCAAAGACATCTGCAACAGGCCAGGGCCTGACCCTCCCTCACGCCCTCTGACCCCACACGAGGCGCAGTTACTGAGTCACGGACCCTCAGGCTGGGCCCGCCCAGCTCCTGGTTAATGATTGGCCCTCCGATGCGCAGACCGCAGTGCCCTGGCCTTCCTCTGGCTCTCACCAGCAGCCCTCGGCCCCACCCCTCATCCCAAACCGGGCATGGCCTCCCTCAGCCCATCTACACCCCAGGCCACAAGCTCCCAGAGCAGGACCGGGTTGCTGATCCTGGGCCACCCTGGTTGGGAGGCCGAAGGCTGCCCATTCCAGGCACCCCCACAGAGCCAGCACCATAGCAGTGGGGTGGACAGCAGCCGATCAGACAGATCCAAGGGACAGGAAGTCATGACCCTTGTCACTGCCCTGGGGAGGAAGTGTCTGCTCTGTCCCTCCCGGGCGGCTATGAGGGAAGACAGGATGTGGGGGCAACTCCCTGCCACCACCCCCACGTCAGGTCTCAGCCCTACCACCACTGTGCTGGTCACGTGACTGGCGGGGGGTAGCTCAGGGCTCTCCTGAACAGACCCAGAGCTGAGAGGAGGCACCTGTGACCCTCCTTGGAAGCACTGCTCCACAGAAGGCTCCTCTGCCCCCCATCCCTACCCTGCCCCCCACAAACGCTACACAGATGTTTGGGCTTCACACAGCTGGTATGCGTTCACCTGGCCCCCGGGAGGTGGGGCTGGGCGCCTGGGTGGGGGAGGAAGCAGAGGTTCCTTGGGCTTCAGCGCCAAGACAAGGCACGGCCGAGAAGCAGGGAACCAGGTCGGCAGCTCACCCCCGCCCCCGTGCACCCACCCCAGCTCCTCAGAGCCCCCCTGCCACGCCCCGACAGACACACACCTACACAGAACTCCACCTCCTCCAGGTTGCGCAGTGTGATCCGCATGAGGCTGGAGTTGAGCCTGAGCTCATTCTTGTGGGCCGGCCACAGGTCGGGGGGCGTGGGGTTCACAAAGAAGATCCTGGTGTCCCCGGTGGACACCTGGTTGTCACAGATGAGGGGGTCTCCGAAGCCGCCGATCACCACCTTGTTGCCGCCGTCCAGCAGGCTCTCCTGGGCCACCACGTCTCTGCCCTTCAGGTACCGCCACACCCGAACCTGGAGTGGATGTGGGGCAGGTGTCATTCCCTCTCTCCCGCCCTGGGGCTGGGGGTCCAGGCTCAGGGCCAATGTTCAGAGACGGGCAGAGCTGCAGGAACCCACGGGCGGGGGACAGTCGCCCATGAAGACGTGCAGCCTCTGACCGCTCCTCTGGGACACAGCTCCCCCCACCTCAACTCCTACACCCACATCTCCACTCAGGCTGCATTTGGGACGTGGCCAGCGCCCTGGGAGGGGGGGCCTGCCTTCCATACCTTCTCCTCCTCTTCCCCCTGCCCCCACCCCAACATGGAGCTCCCCCTGGCCAATGCTAGGAACACCGACCCTACATGTAGGGGTTTAGGGTGAGGAGCCAGCCCTGTGGGTGCTCGGACACCCTCCACCACAGGCCTGTGGGGTGCGCAGTCAGGCCGCCCATGAGCCACAGAATCAAGTTTGGGCAGCACAGGCAGCCCCACCCTCCACCTTCTGCTCTGGGGCCCCTGAGGGCACCTGCTCTGACAGACACGCCCGGGGCCAGGCAGCCCTCCCTGGAGCAGCCATCCAGCAGACTGGGGTCCTGGCACTGCCTGGGAAGAAGCCCCCTTCTGGTGGCTGGGGCTACTGGGACAGGCTATGGGGGACAATGGGTGGCCTGTCCACCTGCCCAGCACTTGCTCTGTGGGCACCCGTCCAGTCCTGAGCCCGGGAGGAAGAAGGGGTATCACTGGCATGGGGGAGGGCCTATGCCTCCATCACCTCCCCCCACCCCAGCCACACCCAGGAGCAGCGGGGAGGAAGTCGGGAAAATCCTGCAGGGGCTTGGCAAAGTGCCCTGGTGGCGGAGGGGAGGGGGCGGCGGCAGGATCCCAGCTGTGGCCAGCACAGGCCTCTGGGACACAGGCTGCTACCCCTCCCCATCTCCCCAGAGGGGGAACGATTAGAGCTCTGGTCCCAGGACGCAGCTTGGGGGGGTCAATGGAGGGCGGCCCTGGGTTCCCCGAGCCCTCCCTACGGACAGCCCGGGGTAGGGATGAACCAGTAAGGCGTCCCAGGAGGTCCCAGGACCCCCTTCCCGGAGAAGGGGTGACGGCCCCCCCAAGAGTGGGATGGGGCACCTGCCCTACCCCCTAAACACGGGGCTCAACCCGGCCCCGCCCCCTTCTGCTGCGGCCCCGCCCCCAGCCACTGCGGGTCGCCCCCCCCACCCCGTCACCCCTCGGCCCTGGAAAGGCCCGGGAGGGGCAGGGGCCGCTCCGACCCCGGCCGAGCCCCCCACCCGTCCCTACCGCTCCCCTCCAACCGCGGGGGAGGGGCTCACACGCTCCCGAGGCGGGGTGGGCTCGGGGGTGGGGGGGTCCGCCAGACCCGGGCGGCGCAGGGCGCCCGCGGCGGCACAGCAGGAACTTTCCGGGGCGCTCGCGAGTTTTGCGGGAGCCGAGGGAGCGCGAGCGGGGGCTGCGGGGCGTCCGGGGCCGGTTCCCACGGCCGGGCGGGGGTCCCGGGGGCGAGGGGAAGCCCCCGGCGGGGCGCGGAGCGCGCGGCCCACCTTGCACGAGTAGGTGAGCTGCACTGGGTCCACGTTGAGGATCTCCTCCACGGTGCCCGTGAGCACCACGTTCGCCTCCTCCTCCCGCCGCTCCAGCGCGCGCTCCGGGCACGTCCCGCGGGCGCCGGGCAGGCTGCACGCGGCCAGCAGCAGGAGCAGCAGCAGCGGCCGCAGCGGGGCCGGGCCGGACGGCTGCGGGCTGGCCATGGCGCAGCCGAGGTCGGCGAGCTACCGCCGGGAGAGCGCGCGGGCCGGGCCGCACCGCGGACGGGACTGGACGGGACGCAGCCTGGGAGGCGGTGGCGGCGGCGGCGGCGGCGCGGGGCGGGCCGGGGGCGGGGCGCGGGACGGCCCCGCCCCGCTCCACCGCCCCCTCCCCGGCCCGGCGGCCCCGGCTCGCCCGGCGCCCGCAGACCCGCGGCGGCCGCGAACAAAGCGCAGGGGCCGCGGCGCGGGGCGGGGGCCGTGGGGGAGGGGCGGGCCCAAGCGACCCCCGCCCCCGCCCGCGTATCCCCACCCCAGGAAATGCGGCTGCAGTCGGGTTAATGCGGAATCTGCCGGCGACGTGACCGGACTCCCAAGGGGTCCTAGGAGGCGCCGCAGCCGGGGGCAGCGGGGGTCCCCGGGCGCAAAGCGGCGCGGAGGGCCCGGACCCCACCGCCCCTCCTGCGGCGCAGAGAGCGGGGCGCCGCACCCCCGGCGGGTCCCGGCGAGGAGTCCGCCGCCTCTGACCGCGCCCCCGCCGCAAGGACCGTGCGGGCGGCGATTGGTCCCCCGGGCGCGGGCCCGCCTGGCCGGCCCGGCCCCGCCGCGGGGAGGCGCGCGCCTCCTAGCGTCCCGCGGCGCAATTGCGGGCGCTTCTGCGGCCCGGCTCGGCGGGGTGGGGAGAGGGCTGGGTGGTTTCGGGCTCTGGGGAGCCGAGTCGGAGGCGACCCCCTGAAGATGGAGGGGACCCCGCTGTGTTCCTAGGCTGCTTCCGCGCCCCTCCCCTGGGCCGGCCCGCAGTGGCGGAGCCAGAGGCGAGGATTGGGAAGCCGCAGCCGCGTGCGGGCCTCAAGGGTCTGCTCCTGGGGCCTGCGGAGCGGTCCTGGCACGGCCAGGCCTGGGGTCCCCGGCCCAGACACGAACCCCCGCAGATCAGAAAAGTGGCCTTTGGTTCTCCAGCCAGCTCCCGAGGGATCTCGTGGTCCCTGGATCTCGGGGCCTGCCTGCTTCGGCTGTGTCCTGCGCCATCCCCGGGCATTCCCCCTGGGGAGGGAGGGCGCCGGGAGCGTCCCCTGTGGCTTCTGCCTAATTAGCTGCCGCCCACCCCCAAGCCCCATCAGGGCAGGTGAGTCCCAGATCCAGGTGCCCTCATGCACTGTCCACACTCTCCTGAGGGGGTGATGTGAACCCTGATGGTGAGTGCTCAGGCCCCGCCCTACACCTCCCAGGACCAAGGCAGGCAGGACTGGGCAGTCCAGAAGGTTCCTGGCCCCCTGCCCCATGGGGTGTGGACCTCTCCCCACCTCACTGGTTCCAGGGACTCTGGGGGTGGGGCCTGCCCTGTGGCCAATGGGCCCTGAGCAGAGCTGCCGCCCTGCTCCCGCCCCCCCACCCCCGGAGCTTGTGGGGTGAGCAGTGAGGGGCTGCCTGGCTCAGCCTGGCCAGGTCAGCTCTGGCACACGTGACTTTCCTATGTGAGGCTGTCCCTGTCATGACCCTACCATGAAGCCCTTGTCCCATAACTTGGCAACCAGACCGCCCCCACAGGGCTGCAGAATTGGGGACACAGGAGGGGTGATGGGCAGAGAGGGGACCCGGGAGGCAGCTACTTCTGTTTATTAGCAGGGCCGGGTCCCGGCAGATCCGCCCCGCAGGCGGAGGTTCAGGTACACGGTGCACTGCGGCTGGAGGCCGTACTCCCCCAGCAGGTGCTGGTCCTCCATGGGCCTGTTCTCGAAGCTCAGCCAGAACAGGTCCGGCTGCAGGCCCTCCCGCTGGGCCACCTGCAGCTTGAGCTGGGCCACCGTCTGGGTGAGCAGCACCTCGTAGGCGCTGCTGCGGCCCCTGTCATTGCGCACCAGGATGCTCAGCGGGTTGTCACACTTCTGCACCAGCAGCAGCACCGTGCTTCCCGGCCCCAGGCCCTGGGCGACCAGGGGGACCTCCTCCAGCAGCGCCGCCCCCCCGGGGTGCACAGCCAGGAGCTGCTGGAAGGCCGGCACGCCAGTCTCCTGGGCGATCCGCCGCTTCAGCTCCGACGCCGTCAGGGACTCGCTCAGGGGCACTGAGATCTCTTTGCTGCCCAGCATCTTCACCTTCAGGTCCTTCCCCTGTGGGCATCACCAGGGCTCAGAGACCGGCGCCAGGCCTGGGTCCGCACACCAGGCGCCAGCCGCAGGTGCAGCCCCCTGCGTCCGCCGATGCGCCCCTCCTGTCCCCACCCTGGGAAACCCCACCAGACAGACGAGGGGGAGGAAAACCGGCCGGACCACGCGCCCCCCGACACCGCGCGTCCCGGCTTACCATGGCCGTGGCTGCTTCTGGGTGCTGCTCAGTCCCTGGCAATGCCGCTGCCCCTCAGCCTCTAGCGCGTTCCCGGCCAGCCTCAGCCCATTTATGGGCCTCGGCTGCGGACGTCAGGGGGCGGTGCTGCCGCCCAGCTGGTGCCGGGGCCAAGCAGGCTTTGGTTTTGGTTTCCTTTTCCCAGGGCGAGCCCCAGAGGGAGTAGGAGAAACAAAACAGAAAGACGATGTGAGCTGGCACAGCTCCAGGGGTGGGGGCACGGCAAGGGGCCCCCACAGTGCCCCGGCAGCCTGCCTAGCCGTGCCCAGCAATGCCCAGCACCAGCACCCGGAGTCCTCAGCAGGACACTCAGCGCTCACAGGGACGTGGGCTGGGGACTGGAGACTTTCGGTTTCCATTTGCCAGATTGCAAAATTGATGAGGCCAGGAAACGTCACGGCGGTCACTTCCAGAACTACATAGGACGCCAACAGTCCCAGCCCCCCCCCCCCCACGGAGACCTCCGTGGGCTCAGGACGTGGCCTCTGGTCAGGTTGTTTCTCAATGAAAGACCAAGTGTATTTTGCTGCCTTTCGAAGTGAACTCAGAATGTTTGCACATGTGTCTGATAAGGGTCTCTGTGGGCGTAGAGAATTCTTACAAGTTCAACAATGAAAAAAACCACAATTTAAAAGGGAGCAGTGGAGATGCCCACACAGGAACGCCTGCTTCAAGTCCTGACGCCACCTCCAGTGCCAGCTCCCTGCTGGTGCCCGGCTCAGGTACCTGGGCCCCTGCACCCACAAGGGAGACCCAGGAAGAGCTCCTGTCTCCCGGCTTCAGCCAAGCCCAGCCCTGGCTCTTGTGGGCATTTGGTGTGTGAACCAGTGGAGGGAAACAGCTCTCTCCCTGTCTTCAAATAAAATAAACAAACATTTTAATGTCTTTTACATGAATTTCACCTAAAAAACAAAACAAGAGCTCTCGCCATTTTCACCGCCTGTGGAGCAGCAGGTCATCAACCGCCTCCTTTGCCGACAGGCACCAGCGCGTGGCCGAGCTCCCGAGACGGGACGGGACTGATGGCCAGGAGTGCAGCCCCACCAGCCCCGGACGGCCAGTCGAGGTTGTTCCCAAGTTTCTGCTGTCACAAACAGCACACACCAAAGTTGGCTGAGACTAAATAAAAATGAGGTATTTAAATAAATAAATAAGTGAATGAAATTTTTAAGAATGGAAAAGCAAAGTGTGCCCGCCATGATTCTGAGTATCAACCCTGACCCTGCCTCCCCGGCCCAGAACTCCCTGGGGCACCATCTCCGCTGAGCTGTCAGAGAAAAAGCACAGACACTTAGTGAAGGGAGCAGGCGTCCACCGTCTCACTTCCACGTCCACCGTCTCACTGCCCACGTCCACTGTCTCACTTCCATGTCCACGGTCTCACTGCCCACGTGCACAGTCTCACTGCCCACATCCACTGTCTCACTGCCCACGTGCACTCTCACTGCCCACGTCCACAGTCTCACTGCCCATATCCACTGTCTCACTGCCACGTCCACAGTCTCACTGCCCATGTCCATTGTCTCACTGCCCACGTCCACCGTCTCACCGCCCACATCCACCGTCTCACTGCCCACATCCACCGTCTCACTGCCCACGTCCACCGTCTCACCGCCCACATCCACCGTCTCACTGCCCACGTCCACTGTCTCACTGCCCACGTCCACCGTCTCACTGCCCACGTCCACAGTCTCACTGCCCACGTCCACCGTCTCACCGCCCACATCCACCGTCTCACTGCCTACATCCACTGTCTCACTGCCCATGTCCACCGTCTCACTGCCCACGTCCACAGTCTCACTGCCCATATCCACTGTCTCACTGCCATGTCCACAGTCTCACTGCCCACGTCCACCGTCTCACTGCCCATATCCACTGTCTCACTGCCATGTCCACAGTCTCACTGCCCATGTCCACTGTCTCACTGCCCACGTCCACCGTCTCACCGCCCACGTCCACCATCTCACCGCCCACATCCACCGTCTCACTGCCCACGTCCACAGTCTCACTGCCCATATCCACTGTCTCACTGCCCACGTCCACCGTCTCACTGCCCACGTCCACCGTCTCACTGCCCACGTCCACTGTCTCACCTCCCATCAACAAAGAAATCTCGAGGACAGAGCATCACGAAGGGGCCGGCGCTGTGGCTTGTAGTCGGCTAAGCTTATGCTTGCGGCGCCAGTGTCCAATACGGGGCCGGTTCCAGTATCGGCTGCTCCACTTCTTCTGATCCAGCTCCCTGCTGTGGCCTGGGAAAGCAATGGAGGACGTCCCAAGTGCTTGGGCCCCTGCACCCACATGGAAAACTCAGAGGAAGCTCCTAGCTCCTGGCTATAGATCGGCCCAGCTCTGGCCAATGAGGCCATTTGGGGAGTGAGCCAGAGGCTGGAAGACCTCTCTCTCTGTCTGTCTCTCCCTCTTTCTGGGTGTAACTCTGCCTCTCAAACAAATAAATAAAATCTTTAAAACAAAGACCACTGGGGACACAGAAGGTCCCGTGACATCGAGAGGTCAAGCTTGTGAGGAAAAGCGCACAGGTGGGCGCCGCCTCCCAGGGGGCAGCGAGGACACAGCGTGCAAGTCACCGCCGACCGAATTCGTTCAGAGAAAATAAACCCGCAGAGGTGGGTAACCAACAGCCGGCGTGCACAGCCCACACATGGCAGAGGGCCTGAGCCCAGGGGGTGGGAGTGGGGGCAGCAGGCGGAGGTGGACTCCTCCACACTGGTCTCTCAAGTGGCTGCCGCGCCTCTGCACCGGGCAAGAATGCGGGGTGGGTGTAAAGACAACAGGGCGTGAGGCCGAGCTGATTCAGGGGCTGAATGGGGATTTTCCTCTCTCTCCGGCGATGGGCGAGAAAGGCTGAGGCTTACGTCTGTTCTGGCAGGTCTCGGACGGGGCCTGGGAGAGGGGCGTTTCTCCATGCAAGAACGTACAGTGGAGGTGGGGTGGGGGGGTTGGGAGGTGGTGGGGGGTGGGGGTTGCCTGTCCCATCGAGCTGGGACGCAGTCCCCAGCAGCGTGGCCAGCCCAGGGTCTCCAGCCCCGTTCTCTTTAGCAGCAAAGATGCAGTCAGAGGTCTGAGGCCCAGGCCAGCTCGTCCTGCCACCGCTGCTGTGCCGTCCCTGCCCTGGCACCCGAGTGGCCTTTGGACCGTCAGCTACTCAGCTGCCTTCCGGGATGGGGGCCTCAGGGGCCATGAGAGACCAGAGTGGCTGATGGGCAAAGCAAGGCAGACCCACGTCTGAGGGAAAGACCTTGGACCTGAGCTTTGGAGGTCAGACCCCACAGCAGCCACCATGAGCGCGGCTCAGATGCCCCCCAAAGCCCAGGGGCCCCAGTCCTGCAGACACGGGACTCAGCCCTCCGAGCATCACCCCAGCTCCTGGGAGGCAGGGCCGTTGCTTTAACAGAGAAACCTCAGTGTCTTCCTGCCAGGGTTGGAATTAGACAAAGGCGAAGCCCTGTGGGTTGTGGAGTGCGGCTTGGAGCTCACTTCTGGATGCTGATCCACCCGCAGATAAGCCAGGGCGAAGTGCTTAGGTCTGTAGCTTTCAACAGAGAGGCAAAAGGATACTTTTGAATTCATTTATTTATTTGTTCATTACTTCTTAAAAGCATTATTTTATTTATTTGAAAGACACAGTCATAGAGAGAGGCAGAGCCAGAGAAAGAGAGGTCGTCCATCCACTGGTTCACTCCCCAAATGACCGCAATGGCAGGAGCTGCGTGGACCCGCAGCCAGGAGCCAGGAGCTTCTTGCAGGTCTCCCACGTGGAGACTTGGGCCATCTTCCACTGCTTTCCCAGGCCACAGCAGAGAGCTGGATTGGAAGTGGAGCAGCCAGGACTCGAACCAGCGCCCATATGGGATGTCGGCACTACAGGCCGTGGCCTCACCCGCTATACTACAGCGCGGCCCCTGGGGTTTCTTCCAAGTCTCCCACCCCCACGTTCTTGCCCAGGTGCAGAGGCCCAGTGGCCACTTGAGAGACCAGCGTGGAGGAGTCCACCTCCGCCTGCCCCCCGCCAAGGTATCGCGACGCCCGGCCCCTGCCCTGGGGTCTGGGCTTCCTGCCGCGTGTCCGTGAGTGTGCCGGCAACCGCTCACCTCTGCGGGTTTGTTTGCTCTGAATGATCTGATCGGCTGCAGGCTCCTACCCTGCCTCCTCTGCTCGTGAGCTGGTGCTGCCCTTCGTGAGGTGGTGCTGGCCTACACTCCCTTCCTGACTCCACAGCCTCACAGTCCCGGGCCCTGTGGGCCTCATGCCCATGTCCCGGGCCCTGTGGGCCTCATGCCCATGTCCCAGGCCCTGTGGGCCTCATGTCCATGTCTCGGGCCCTGTGGGCCTCATGTCCATGTCTCGGGCCCTGTGGTCCCTCATGCTGGCACCTCAGCCACAGC
Source organism: Oryctolagus cuniculus (assembly GCF_964237555.1). Lineage (NCBI taxonomy): Eukaryota > Metazoa > Chordata > Mammalia > Lagomorpha > Leporidae > Oryctolagus > Oryctolagus cuniculus. Next base: position 164,362,306 of record NC_091438.1, read on the forward strand.
CCCTGAGGTGGGCGAGGGGCCCTGGCCGGCACCTGCTGTCTGGTTCCTGACAAAGCAGGCCCTGGTGGGGCTTGGCCCTTGGGGAGGCTGCAGAGGTGTGCGGAGGGTGGGGCGGGGGTGGTACCCAGAGCCCAGGACCCTGCGCAGGAGGACCCATGGTTCAGATCTACAGCAGCCTGGTCAGGGAGGGGGAAGAGCTGCAGACACCCAGACTGGACATCGGACTCCATGTGAGCACAGGCTGAGCTGGGGGCCACACACCCCCAAAACCCTGCCCAATCACTGGGTGCCAGGATCTTCTGAATGCAGACTCCCATGGGGACTCCACTGGGGGCGCTGCCGTGGGGAGCTGCAGCTTGGACAGTGGGCAGCCCAGGCCACAAAGGCACCGCCTGCCCCTGGCCTCCTGCAGCCTCTTCGTGCTTGCTGGGGTGCCTGGCGTGGCCAGAGCTGCTCATGGGAGCACAGAGGCCAGCCCCGCCCCTAGACAAGGGGGCCAGCCCTGCTCCCCTGGGAGGAGGGGCCCAGGCCAGAGTCCCCAGCCTAGAGCATGGCCACAGCTGTGGGGCAAGGTCTCCACTGCCGGACGTGCAGGCGGCCGTAGCGCCCAGCGTTAGGGAAAATCACCCCGGACTTGAGCACCAGGCCAGGAGCCCCCCGCACTGGGACGCCCCGAGTCTGACAGGATGAAGTAGAAGTTTCTCTCCCAGGGAATCAGCGGCCATCTCCTGGCCACCCCCGCAGACTCAGACCTGTGTGGCCGCAGCTGTCACACACACCTCGCTCGATGGCCACGGGCTGCCGTCTCCACCGAGATTCCCAGGTGACACCACTGCCTGGGAGCTGGGACCACGGCTCCGTCGTCGGCCCTCTACCCACTCGCTCACTCGCTCACTCGCTCTTCATTCCAGGGTGCGCTGGTGTCCAGGACAACAGGGAGCTCCCACTGCAAGAGCCGTGTCTGCCCAGCGTGCGTGGACACAGGACGGCCCACGTGCTTGAGCCCCACCACCTGGGTGGGAGACCTGGTGGAGTGCCTGGCTCAGCTCTGGCTGCTGCCGGCATCCGGGAGTGAACCACCAGATGGAAGATCCATCTCTCTCTCTGCCTTTCAAAAAAAAAAAAAAAAGCAAATAAATAAAAATTGAAAAAAAAAAACAAAAAACAAAAAAACAAAACAATCCAGACCCAGAAGGCTGGTGCTGGTGGGAGGCAGGGGGCCGGAGGCAGAGCAACGGAGACACCGGGCAGCCGCGGGCTCCTGACTGGGGCAGGAGCCGAGGCCCCGTCCTGAAGTCACGATCCCGTGCAGTCACAGCTGTGGCCTGACGGGAGGCCGCTGCTGGCCTGCAGGCCCCTCTGGGCACCTGCAGCTGCAGGGATGGTGGGCTTCCTGTGGTGGACACAGCCACTGCCTGGGGTGGCCTGTGGCTCCTCCCCTGGCGTCCTGCTGGCCTGCAGCCTGCTCTGGTGGGCAGAGTGTGGAGAAAGTCTCGCTGTGTGAGTGGCAGCCCAGGTCTCCACTGCAGGCTCCCGGGATGTTGGCCAAGCCTCATGAGGGAGTCGGCAGGATTCCTGGACACCCCATGGGGAGCCGGGCGGCCCAGGGACAGCAGCAAGCACCCAGCAGTGCCACACTGGCCCCTGCAGGCCCAGCTGACCTGTGGCCAGGGGCGGCTGCATGACTGGGGCCCTGGGCAGCCACTGGCACCACCCAGATGCACTCACTGTAGCCGCAGAGGGTGCTGGGTTGGCCACATGGATGTGCAGAGGCGTCAGCCTCTTGTAACCAGGGGCCTGGGGCAGGGTCTTCAGGTCTGGGGACTGGGCTCGGTGTGAGGGGAGCAGGGGGCTGGGGTCAGGGCTGCTGAGCAGAGGACGTCCGAGGTCCTGTGAGGGCTTCGAGGCTGCAGAGAGCAAGGCTGGGCAAGGCTGGGCACAGCGGCCAGGGGCCAGGGACAGCACCTTCAGGGGAGGAGGGGCCTGCAGGGTTGGCTCCAAGCGGCCGAGGTCTGAGGGCTCATGTGGAAGAGGAGCCTGTGTGGGCTGAGCAGGAGGACTCGCACCCAGCACAGGGCAGCAGGCAGCAAAGCCCACAGACAGGGGGGCCGTTGTGAGGGGCTGTGGGGGATGTATAGTCACTGCTCAGAGGCTGTGCAGGCTGGGAGGGGCGTTTCTACCCCCGGCCCACTGGGGAACTTAAAGGGAACCTGGACATCGGCCGCCTGGGGCTGCTGCTGCCGGGGCCTGGCGCTGTCTCCTGCATCCCCGGTTCCTTCAGCCCTCACTTCTGTCACTTTACAGTTCCTGGAAACCCCGCAGCCCCTGCTGGGATCCATCCTGCTCCCCAAGACGGAGCCAATCCAGCGCTGCTCGCTCCCGGGTCCACTGCCAGCTGCCCCGGCAGGAGGGCCAGCCCCTGAGTGAAGAGGGCAGAGCACAGGTCTCTCGGGTTCTGGGGCACAGGTGGGAGAGGGTGGAGTGGACATTGCTGGAGAAAGGGGGACCAGGCAGTGAGGATGGCTGCTGGGGGTCGAGGATCACCCCTCCCCTTCCAGCTATCGACACCAACAAGCGGCCTCCAGATCCTGGCCAGCCACAGTCCTATTCCACGGCTCACACAACAGGACCGGCACAGAGGCTGCCTCCTCCGGGAAGACTGGAAGGTGGGGACAGCAGCCACAGCCAGGAAGCCCTGGCGAGCCCCCCTCCCACGTCTGGGTCTGACGCTGCTGTTGGCTGGGACCACCAATGGCTGTCGGGGGCAGAGGGCTCTCCATGGGCTTCCTCACAGCGTGGCAGCAAAGCCTACGTGTGCAGCATCTTTAATTTAAACCCCAGTCTCGGGGCCGGCGCTGTGGCATAGAAGGTTAAGCCTCCACCTGCAATCCCAGCACCTCATATGGGCACCAGTTCAAGTCCTGGCTTTTCCACTTCCCATCCAGCTCCCTGCTGACGGCCTGGGAAAGCAGTGGACAATGCCCAGGTGCTTGGACCCCTGCCCCCACATGGGAGACCCCGGTGGAGCTCCTGGCTCCTGGCTTAGGCCTGGCCCAGCCCCAGCTGTTGCAGTCATTTGGGGAGTGAACCAGCAGGTGGAAGATGGTGCTCTGTCTCCCTCTGGAACTCTGCCTTTCACATAAACAATCTAAAAAGCAGCCTCAGGAGTCAGCTGTTGCTGCTGCCCCTGCCCTTACTGGTCAGGCCACTGCAAAGTCTCACCAAGGACACTGGGTCCCAGGGAGTCAGCACCAGGACCCTCCTCCCAGCACTGGCTAGAGAGGCGGCCAGGGCGGAGCTGAGGGGCTGACGGTAGGGGCACAGCCTGGGCAGAATCCCAGCAGTGGCGCAGCAAGGAAAGCAGGTGGGAGGAGGTGAGCTCACCTTGCTCTGCCCAGAGCTTGGTGCTAGGGTGAAGGCATCTGCCCCCTTCCAGGAGGTGCCCGGCAGAGGTGAGCACCGGCAGCCACTGCAGGCCAGTCTCCCGGCTGCCCCATGAGGCTGATCGCTGGCTCTGAGGCAGAGGTGAGCACTGGCTGCCGCTGCAGGCCACAGTCTGATCGCTGGCTCTGGTGGTTCCCTGTGCTCTGTGCCAGTCCCTGGACACACTGGCTGCGGGGATCTTATTCCTGCTCCCAGGAACCCACTTGCAGGTAAGGAGGTGGGGCCACCTGAAATGTCCACCCGACAGCTGGGGGCCTGAGCAAGGGTTCCGCCAGCGAGCAAGGTCCTCGGGTACTTCCTGGGCTCTGGGTGCCAGCAGGGGCACCTCCATGGGTTTCTGGCCAAGCCCTGCCCCTCCCCATGCTTTCTGGGGTCCCCACCTCACATGTTCATCTGCAGATTGGCTTGGGCAGCATTGCTTGTGGCCAGAACCCCCGACCACTGTGCAGACCAGGTGTGTGTGCGGGGGTGGGGTGGGGTGGGGGCTGGCCACCTCTGCCTACCTCAGCACACAGAAAGTCCAGGAGCATGGGCTCAGCCTAGGATTCAGGCCATGACTGGCAGGTGAGGTCTCGGGCACCTTGGGGCTGGGCCAGGCACTGCCTGAGACCCCGGAGTTGCCACCCTGGGCCCCTCCGGCACTCCATGGGCCCGGCGATCCTGCTCAGAAAAGCAACCCCACCCCCACCCCCACACAAGGCTTCCCCAGACCCCGTGCAGCCCCTGGGCCTTGCGCAGCGTCTGCCCCTCCCCTTACCCACCTCCTTCCCCCCTTGCGGGCTGCGATTGGCTTGTTCCCCTCGGAGGCCTGCAGGAAACCAGATAGACCGCGACCCTGGGTACCCCAAGACGGTGGCGCCCCCATGGCGTGCTTCAAAGTGAAACAGCACGACGAAGACCACGGCGCTGCTTTTTTCCCACTATGGCCCTGGAGAAAGCCCAGAGCCGGCCTCGTCTTCTTGCGGCGCGGCTGGCGACGTCACCCTCCCTGCGGCCACAGCGCCTCCGTGGGACCAGGCTCGGTCACCGCTGCGGGGTATCCCCGTGCACGTCACACGCTCCCCAGGGACCTTCCGGCGCGCGGAGGCCCGCGGCCGCGCTGGGCAGGGCGGCGGAGCGGGAGGTGGGGAACCCGGGGTCGCCGCCGTCCGGCCAGCCCAGCGCGGAAGGGAGCCCGAGCCTCCGCCAGCTGCGGGGTCTGCGGCCCCTCCTGGCGCGCGTCCCGGAGCCCCCGGCAGAGGAGGGGGCCGCCTTGCGGGGGGCGGGCGCGGCGCGGCTTTGTCGTCGGGGGCTTCGGGCGGGGAGCCACGGCGTGACCGACGGGCGGCGGTGGCCGCCAGCCGAGGGTCGGCCGCGCATTGGCTGGCGAGTGTGGGAAAGAACGCGGAGCGAGGCTCTCACAACCGGCGGGCGGCCTTAAATAGCCGGGCGGGGGCTCCTGGCGGGGCGCACGCCCGGCACTGCGGGCTCCGCGGGCCCGCAGACGGCGGGGAGGATCCCAAACGAGCCTCAGAGCGCACCGCAAGGCGGGTGGGGACCTGACCGGGTTGGGGCGTGCGGGGAGGGCGGAGGAATGCGGGCTCAGCCACCGCCCGCCCGCAGCCCTCCAAGCCGGTCCTGAAGACGCGGCGCCACGCTCAGCTTCGGACGCGTCCGGAGCCGGAACGCGGGGCCGCCGCTCCCACCTGGTCGCCGCGCCAGGAGAAGGCAGAGGTCCCAGAGAGGCGTGTGCGACCCTCGCAGACCCCGCGGCTCGTGCGCGCCACCGCCGGCGCCTGCCGCTCCCGCAGCCGCCTGGGGCAGGTGCACAGCCTGCCTCTGCCCGATGAGCGCTTCCTGGCCGGCCTCGAGGGCACACGGGCCGCCGCGCGCTGCCGCCAGCTCGGCCACCCCGCCTCCCTGCGGGCCTTGCCGGCGCGGCCTGCTGGGACTGAGCCTGAGGGGCCGCACACTCGGCGGGGCCTGGCTGTGGAGGCGCCTTCCTCAGACCAGACAGCAGCCGGGCTCCTGCTGGAGTTGGGACCGCGGTCATGGCCCACGCTGTCCCAAGTTTCTGGCCGGGACCTCACCCCTGGGGCTGTGTGGTCTTTGGACAGACCGCGGTGCCACTGCCACCCCCAGGCTTCACCCCGCCCCGCAGCCCAGATGGGCAGAAGGTGATTGTCACTGGCTGTGCAGTGCTGGGAGGCAGCAGGGCTGTGTGGCTGGGCTGGGGCCCCCGGGGCCCTGGAAGGCAGAGACCCGCAGTCCTGGGCGGAGGAGAAGGGTTAGGGATTGGCCTCCTGCTTTTCCCTCTGGATAGCACAGCTGCGTGCACAGCCAGGACAGAGCCTGCCAGGATCCCCTGGTCGGGTCGGCAGACAGGGAGTGGGGCCGCTTCCTCCACAGAGCCACCTGCTTCCGGGTGTGGCGAGGGTACCAGACAGGGCCAGGCGCCAGCGTCCCGCCCCTCCCCCAGCCAGTGACCGTGAATGGGCCAGGGCAGCAGGTGCAATGAGGACCTCCAAGGCACAGGAGCTTGGGCGGGGTCTCAACCCCAGCTGCACTGAGACCACGGGGCATTTGTCACCACTCACCCTGGGCTGGTCCATGCCTCCCCCAACAGCGGCAGTCACCCCAAGAGCCTGGTGAGCCCAGCTGTCTGACCAATCCCCTCCCTGCCCTGGACACTGGCACCGGGCAGCTGTGTGGGCATGGGGTGGTCTGGGCCTGCTCGTGGCTGGGCTCCACACACCCTCGGGGATAGGGGTGCCCCTTCCTTGTCGCCCCAGCAGTCTGCCCTGGACACTGGCACCCAGCCACCCTCCACTGCCTGCAGAGGGGGGCACACAGCCTCTTTCGTGCGCCCCTCGGGCTGCCCCATGCTTGCTGTCACCAAAGCCCTCTGCAGTGGGGAGCCCTGTCATCTCTCAGGCTCTGGGGAGCCACAGTGCTCGGCACCTCCTCACCTCTGCTCTTCGGCAGAGCTCTGCCCTGCAGGCTCCCTGGTGCATTGCCAGCCGGCTGCGCCCCCACCTCGTGCTCAGCACCTGCCTTAGACAGCAAAACCCAGTCCTGACCAACCTGCCGGATGGGCGAGTTTGAGAGCTGGAGCTGGCAGGCTTGGGTTGCTCTGGGGCCCCCCAGGGAGGGCTCAGCAAGCACAGGGCAGCCTGAGGGGAGCACGCGAGGGGCTGTGTGCGCCCCCTCCCAGGCTGCCCGTGTCAGCTGTCGAGGGTGGTGGGGTCTCTGACAGCCAGGATCCCCGAGGGACCTGCTTCCCTTCCACTGCTTGGGCTGAGCGGGGCGGGCCCCGTGGGCTTCTGCAGGGGTGCTTTGGAGGTGAGGGCTGTGACCCCAATGTGGTGCCCCCCACAGGGCCCTCCCACACCCTCGAGGGGCGGCAGGGGGATGGGCTCCGGGTGGCTCCCTGTCGCTCTCCACCCCTAGCTGCTGCTACTACTGCTTCCATTTCAGAAAAGATGGATTTATTTGAAAGGCAGAGTGATGAGACAGGGAGAGACAGACAGAGGTCCTCCACCCTCCAGTCCATCCACCAAATGGCCAAAACAGGTCCAGGCCGGGCTGAAGCTGAGCTGGGAACGCCATTCGGGTCTCCCACGTGGTGCAGGGCCCGAGCACTGGCTGCTTCCCCAGGCCGTTAGCACAGAGCCGGAGGGGGAGGAGCAGCCGGGCTCGGTGTGTGCTGCGGGGGCAGCTGCACCGCTGCACCGGGATGCCGGCCCCAAGCTGCTTCTGGGAGCTGAGCGCTCGCAGCTCACACGCTCTCGGCTTGGGTGACTGCAGCTCACTGGCAGCACCTGGAGCACCACACACAGGGGCCACGGCCCACACAAGAAGCCCACGGCCCACACAAGAAGCCCACGGCCCACACAAGAAGCCCACGGCCCACACACGGAGGCCCACGGCCCACACACGGAGGCCCACGGCCCACACAGAAGCCCACGGCCCACACATGGAAGCCCACGGTCTACACATGGAGGCCCACGGCCCACACATGGAGGCCCACGGCCCGCACAAGGAGCCCACGGCCCACACACAGAGGCCCACAGCTCACACACGGAGGCCCACGGCCCACACACCAGCCTGTCTGCTCCAGGCCCCTCAGAGCCCTGACCCTGGCCCTCAGAGTGGCTGGCCCCTAGCCCGCCTGGCCGGTGCTCATCACCCTGGACATCGGAGTGAATAGCGTGTGGTCGTCTTGGGTCTCCAGGCCGAGTCCAGTCGCGGCCCTGATGATGGTGCAGTGGGCAGACTGGCTTCTCTGGGGGGGCTTCCCGCACCTTGGGGCTGCCCAAAGTGGGACCCAGGGACAGGACTGTCCACGTCCATCCAAAGCAACTCAACTTCAAGCTCCACTCTCCACATTTCTGAAACACTGGATACAATTCTGGATGTCGTGAGCTTCCCAGGAGGGCAGGCAGGAGGAGCAGGGGTACGTGGGTGGGGCCCCCGGCGTGCACAGTGTCTCTGGCTTCTCACTCAGTAACACCATTGCAGGGGAGGAGGCTCCTTGGCTACAGGTTCAGCTGGGCTGTGCCTGGCACCCAAGACTTGGTCCTGAGAAGCTGGCTCCTGGTTTGGGGTTTTTGGTCTCAAGGTCAGCGGTGTGAAAGGGGCCGCGTGGCTTCATGATGGGGGGCCCATCCCGCTCTGTTCCTCCCCCTGGGGGTTAGGACCCTGGATTTCCCAGACCCGGGCAGGGCCAGGGGAGCTGCTGGCGAGTCCCAGTGGAGTCCTGCTGCCCTCTAGTGGCGCCCGGCGGTAACGTAGGTGAGCGCCTCTTCCCCTTTCCAGCCTTGTCCTGGAGTCCCTATAGCATTCTGGTCCCGCGGTCCATCTGTCCATCTCTCTACCCACTTCCAGGCCATGCAGTCCATCTGTCCACCTGTCCACCCACCGGTTACAGCCCGGCACCAGCTCTGCTCTCTGCCAAGAACGCACGGTGGCGCCCTGCGAATGCCTGGGTGAACCTGAGAACACACCCCCGACCCGCCAAAGGCTCCTGCTTAGGTTGGGAGCATGGGGGTCTCCCCAGCCAGGCCCACACTGACCTCTGCTTCCTCCTCCCAGAACTCCCACAGCTGGGCCCCTGTTCTCCCACGGGGACATCAGATCAGACCCCCCAAAGCTTCAGGTCTCAGCCAGCCCAAGGATGGATACTCTGGGGGCTAGCCCACTCATTCTGTGACCCAGGACACAGCCCTGGGGTCCACATGGGAAAAGCATGTGTGGCCTGGCCCTGCCCCATCACAAAACTAGGAAGCACTCCCCAAAATGTAAGTCTTCACTTTGGGGTGGGCAGAAGAATGAGAGAGGGTGGAGGGAGGAGTGTTATGTCCTCAGAATTGTGTCTACAAACCATACTGAACCTGTTAAAAATTAAAAATATAAAGGGCTTAGAAAAAGTTATAAAGGGTTCCTACTCCAAACAGAACAGAAGTGCTGTCCACAGAGGAAAAGGGGTACCCTGGGCTGAGTTAGGGTTAAAGCTGCTGTCCATCAAAAGAAAGTGGACATTCGAGCCAGGGAGAAGGCACCACAAATATGCTGGAGAAAATCATTTCAGGCTTTTGTATAGTGGACTATCCTTTAAAAAAAGATTTATTTATTTGAAATGCAGTTACACAGGGGGAGAGAGAGAGAGAATGAATGAATATGGATCACTCCCCAGTGCCCCCAACAGCCAGCTGGGCTGGGCCAGGCAGAAGCCAGGAGCCAGGAGTCCACCTGGGTCTCAGGCACTTGGGCACTCTCCGCTCCTCTGCTGCTCTCCCAGGCCACAGCAGGGGGCTGGGTCGGCAGTGGAGCAGCCGGGACCTGAGCTGGAGCCTGTCTGGGAGGCTTTGCCCTCTGCATCACAGCCTGGCCTCAGGGACTTTTTTGGCTTTTTTTTTTTTTTTTCTTTGAGAGGCAGGGAAAGAGCGTGTGAGCTCTCATTCACGGGTTCACTCCCCAGATGCCCACAATGGTGAGGGTTGGGCCAGGATTGCAGCCAGAACCCAGGAACTCGGTCCAGGACTCCCATGTGGGCGCAAAGACCCATTCCTTGAGCCATTGGTGCTGCCTCCTCGGGTCTGCATTAGCAGGGGAGTCCAGAGCCAAAGCCGGTCTCAAGCCCAGGGCCTCTGATCAGATCTCACCCCTGGGAAAACCCCAGGCAGCAGCAAGGCTCACCCAGCACCCCAGCACCGCTGCAGACACAGCTGCAGAGAGGAGCAACTCCATCCTCGTCCATGGAAAACAGTGCAGCCAGGTAGAGCCCACTGCAGGGCGTCCACTGCAGGGTGTCACATAGTGTCCACCACAGAGTGTCCGCTGAAGGGCATCTACGTAGCGTCCACAGGAGGGCGTCCACCAGAGGGCATCCACATAATGTCCACTACAGGGTGTCCACGTAGTGCCCACTGGAGGGTGTCCACGTAGTGTCCACTGGAGGGCATCTGTGGTGGAATGAGAAGGCCACAGCACCCACAGCAGGGCAGCCCCGGCAGTGAGGCAGGAGTGAGGGGCACAGATATGCACGGCCTCATGGGTTCCATCCTGTTTGTGTGGCTTCCAGGCCAAGCCAAGCTGGCTGCTTGTGGGCAGCTGTGGGGTGGACTTGACCTTGGGGTGGGTCATGCCGTGGCAGCTGTAAGCCTCTGCCCCACGGCCTCCCCCTCCTGGCCCCTCCTCAGCAAAGCACCCTTCCAACCCCTTGTTGGGTGCTCACTGCCTGCTGCCACCCCATCCCCCACACCCCTGTGCTGGCCTCTTGCCCTGAGCTTGGGCCCTGCTTGGGCCTGTGAGCCCCAGGCCAGGGTGCTGGGGGTGGGGGTGGGGGCAGGGGCCCACTCTGCCGCTTGGGACCCAGCCCTGCCCTGAACTGATTTGCGATCCTGCGCGGAGCTTCTGCGAGGAGGAAGCTCCAGACCCCATCAGCAGGTGGACAGAGGGGCTTGAGGGGGCCTCGTGCCTAGACCCCCAGTTTCCAGGGAGAAAGGCTCCCTCCCCTCCCCCACCCCGCCCGAGGCCCAGGTCAGCAGGACAGAGAAGTTCCAGAGGCTGGGGTTGGGTGCAGGTGGGGAGGCCTGGAGTGACCCCAGGGCACAGGAGGCTGCCAGTGCCTGCCCAGTGTCCTCTGACAGATGTCTGCGCTGACCTTAGACTGGCCCTGTGCCGGGAGGACGTCCCTCACTCAGCCGGAGGCCCCACAAATGCCATCTATTTGTGGCCTGCACCCTGGCTCTGGCACGTGGCCCACGTGGCCACAAGGACGAGGTATTTTTGGCTATAGGGGTGGAGCCCAGCACCATGCCGCCCTGGGACGTCTCAGACACCCGGCTCTACTGCACCAGCCGGCCGCCCACCCAGGTAGGACACCATCAGCTGCGCGTTTCTTCCCAGGGCACCCTGGAATGGAAAGCCCCTCCCCTAGGCCTCTGAGGGGCCAGGGGCCTCCGGAATCCCCTGGACTGTCTCGAGTGACCTCCGACCTCCTGGGCAGTGGTGGGTGACCAAAAGCCAAAAGGCAGCCCCTGCAGGGGGCCCAACTCATGGACAGGGGCAAGAAAGGGGCAGTGCACAGCTGGGCAGGCCTGGCCCAGGTTGCAGGGTCATTCCTTGCTCCATGGTCTCTGGCACGGGCCTTTCCCGCCGACCCCGGCGCTGGTTCCTGCCAGACCGAGCGTAACCTCAGTGAGCTCAGAGGGAGCCTGGCACAGGGGCCATCTGGTCAGCTTGTCCCTGCCAAGGCTGCTGCAAGGTCACGGAGGGCTGGTCACCTGCTGGACACTGTACCCCTCCCCGTGGCTAGCTGTTCTGGGGCACACCTGGGGAGCCCATGCAAGGGAACCGGCCTCCGGTGGCAGTCCCTGAGACTGGCCCTGTCCTGTAAGGTCCAGGGGGACATGGAGGGAGGGAGGCGGGGAACATACCTCTGGCAGCAAAAGCTGGGAATGAAAGTCCTCTTCTGACCGTGCTCTGTTCGTGAGCGACCCCTGACCTCAGGGGCGGGCAGCAGGCCACTGTCGCTGGGAATAGGGAAAGAGTTGGGCGGAAGCCAGCAGGCGAGCCTGGGGACTCAGCTCTGCTTCCTTTCAGGTGGGGGATGGAGCCCCCAGGGGCAGGCGGGGCGGCCTCAGCCCCCTTCCGGCCCCAGGGGCTGCCGCCCCTGGCACACCTCTGCTGATGTGACATGGAGAACTTCCAGTACAGCGTCCAGCTGAGTGACCAGGACTGGGCTGAGTTCTCAGCCACTGCCGATGAATGTGGCCTTCTGCAGGCCAGCCTGGCCTCTGGAGACGAGCCCTTGTCCAGTGACATTGACCAAGGGGACAGCAGTGGCAGCAGTCCCCCGGGGCCCCTGCCCCTCCTCTCTGGGCAGTTGGCTCCAGTGGGGAGCTGTTGGCAGGGCTGTGAGGAGGAAGACGACGTGGCAAGTCGGCGGCTGGTCAGCAGGTCTCTGTGCGAGCCTGCCCTGGCTCCAGGGCCCGGTCAGCAGACACTCGGCACGTCCGCACGGTCAAGAGCTTGGCCGCCCCTCGGCTCCGGCGCCACTGCTCCCGGACAGCGCTCATCCCTGCTGGGGCCAGCGTTGGGACACGAGATGCAGAGGCTTTTGCAGGGCCCGGTCCCCGGCCCCCCTGGCGAGCCCCCAAGGAGTCCGGAACCGACTGGATGCAGCACTACCCTGCAGAGACCCCCAGACAGCCCTGGACCCCCACCCCGGAGCCCTGGCCGAAAGAAGAGGCGCACCATGGGTGCCAAGGGGGGTGGGCGGGTGGGAGCCCTGGGCCCAGGTCCTGCCCAGCTGGGCCCCCTGCTGCCCACTGAAGCCAGCCTGGATGAAGGCCTTGGCCTGACTGGGCCCAAGGGGAAGGGACTCAGGGCGGGGACAGCAGCGTTGACAGCAGGAGCCGGGCAGGACCGGCTGCAGACAGACTCCAGAGGAGCTCCTGAGCTAAGCACGCGGCGAGAGCCGGACTTGATGCTGCCGGCACCAGACTGTGTGCTGGAGGGCCCTGCAGGCCCATTCAGGGCCCCCGTCAGGACTGAGCTGTGTCCATCATCCACACCTGTCAAGGAGGTCCACGCAGACATTGCAATGCCGAAGCCAGATGTCACTCTGTCTACACCCGCCTCTGAGCCTCAACCCAACATGGCTGGGTCTGCACCCGCCTCTGAGCCTCAACATGACGTGGCTGGGTCTACACCCACATCCAAGACTGAATTCAATGTGGCTGGGTCTATACCCACCTCTGAGCCTCAACCTGACATGGTTGGGTCTACACCCGCATCCAAGACTCAACCTGATGTGGCTGGGTCTACACCCGCATCCAAGACTCAACCTGACATGGCTGGGTCTACACCCGCCTCTGAGCCTCAACCTGGTGTGGCTGGGTCTACACCCGTCTCTGAGCCTCAACCTGGTGTGGCTGGGTCTACACCCGCCTCTGAGCCTCAACCTGACGTGGCTGGGTCTACACCTGCCTCTGAGCCTCAACCTGGCATGGCTGGATCTACACCCGCATCCAAGTCTCAACCTGATGTGGCTGGGTCTACACCTGCATCCAAGACTCAACCCGATGTGGCTGGGTCTACACCTGCCTCCGAGTCTAAACTGGATATGGATCTGCCCACAGCTTGCCTTGTGGTCAAGCCAGAGGATTTACCTACACCTGCCTCGGTGGCAGCGTTACCAACCGCTCCACCTCACTCCGTTTCCGAGGTGGAGTCGTACGTGGGTGTTTCTGCAGCTGCTCCCAGGGCAAACGCTGCAGCACCATCCCCAGCCCCCTCTCCCCAGGCCGGGCTGCAGACAGGGGGTGCTGTCAGGGAGCAGGCCACAGGGGCGCCCTCGGCAGAGGCTCCTGCACAGCACTCGGGGGGGCCCTCCCTGGGTCCTGCTCCAGGTCCCAGGAGGAAGAAGGTGCGGTTCTCCGTGGCCACGCCCAGCCCTGGGGAGCCAGGGTCTGGAGGGGTCTTGAGCCCACGCTCGCCAGTCGCCAGGACCATGGCTGGGGGCCGCCGGGGGCTGGGGACCTGGGACGCTGCGGCCATTGGGACCCACCCCCCACAGCCTCGGATCCTCAAGCACCTGCCGCCCCCTGCCCCCTCCTCCCCGGGAGGCTCGGGGCCTGGGATGGGTTTTGCGGTGACTCTCCCGGAAGCCTACGAGTTCTTCTTCTGCGACACCATCGAAGAGGGGGATGAAGATACAGAGGGGGAGGCAGTGGGCAGCCAGGCTCTGGCCGAGGCCCAGTGGCCAGACATGTGTGAGTTCTTCTTCCGGGACTGCGGCAGCCAGAGGCCGAAGTCCCAGCAGGGCTCCCCGGCAGCCCCGGCCCCGAAGGCCGAGCCTGTGCCGGCCCCGCCCCCCGGAAGCCCTGTGCCCATGTCCATCCCCGAGGCCTATGAACACTTCTTTGGAGAGGACAGATGTGGGGGTGTGCTGGGGCCATCTAGCCCACTTCAGCTGCACACTTTGGAGCCCCCCAGGCTGGCCCCCTGGGAACTGAGGCCTGGGCCCCCACCAAAGCCCAGCCCTGGAGCAGCGGAGCAGCTCAGCCTGGTGGTCCGGCAGGCAGGTGCGTGTTGCTGGGGCCCCACAGCCCCGTCCAGATCCCGGGAACACCCTGTCCAGGGAGCTCAGCCAGGAGGCCACTGGGGAGGGCCAGAGCAAGTCCCTGGGTCTTCCGCCAGTGGGAGGGCCTTGGAGCCAGGTCGGGAAGGAAGGACCAGCTGCTGCTGCTTGCTGGACACAGGCGGGAGCCCAGGGCCGGCACTGTGGCTGCTCGGGGGTTGGTCTATACGGCCTGCTGCCCCGGCCTCTAGCAGCCTCAGGCTCAGGCTCCAGGAGAGGACATCTCAGCCCCTCCGAGACGACCACAGGCCAGGAACAGCACCCAGGGCAACTCCCCCAAACTGCTGAGTCACCACCCGGCGTCTCAGGGATGACCCATCCTGGAGGAGACGTGACTCAGAAGTGTGTCCAGGACACACGTGCCTCAGGACAGCATGTCCCCTGCAGACGTGTCTTGGGGAGCAGTGCGGGGCAGGCGTGTCCGGGGCAGAGCGGCTGATCTGGAAAGTTGCTTCTCTCTCCTAGGGGAGCTCCGGGGTCCCCTGACCTCGTTCACCTTCAGCCAAAAAGACATGTGCCTAGTGTTTGTGGCCTTTGCCACGTGGGCTGTGAGGACCTCAGATCTACAAACCCCAGACGCCTGGAAAACAGGTTTGAGGGCGGGGGGTAGAGGGCGCTGTGCCTGTGAGCCGGACGGGTACGCAGTGGGGGGCGTGGTTCCCCTGGCCTCACCTCCGCCTTTGCTGGCCCATTGCCTCTGCGCGGCTGACCTTCCCCGACCCTGGCCAGAGCTGGCCCTCAGAACCTGTGCTCCTCTTGCAGTCCTGCTGGCCAACATCGGCACCATCTCCGCCATCCGCTACTTCCGTCGGCAGGTGGGGCAGGGGCGTTCCAGCCCCAGCCCCAGCCCCAGCCCCAGCTCCAGCCCCAGGCACAGCCGCAGCCGCAGCCCCAGCCCTGGCCGCAGCCCCAGCTCCTAGAAGCCAGCCCTATCCCAGGAAGACGGGGACAAGACGACCACAGGTGCCCGGACAAGGTGCTGTCCTCGTCCTTGCCCTCTGACCCCAGGAGGGGCCAGTGGCCTTAGATCCCACCTAAGGGTGCAGCCAGGGGTCAAGGCCATGGTTGCTCCTCACACCTGGAAGGGAGGCAGTTTGGAAGTTGGGCACTGAGGGGTGGAGCAGGGGGGCCAGATGAGCAAGCAGAAACTCGGGTGTCCGGTTAGACCTGAGTTCCAGACACGCCATGCTGGGGAGTCCCTGCAGTTACTGATCTGAAAGAAACTTTAGCTGGGCATCCTGCAGATGGCAGGCAGAGGTGCAGAGCAGCAAGGCCCCCGGGGTCCTGGCAGGGCTGGGACGCCCGTGTCTTCGAAGCTGCCTATGGGTGCGTTCCAGGGACTCTGCCTGCACACACTGGGCTGGGCTGGCCGGGGCCTCTGAGGCCTCTCCCATCCCAGAATCCCCAGGGACCCTGGGCTGCAGCCAGAGAGAGCGAGCAGAAAAGATGGTATTGGATGGGGGAAGGATCCCTGGGACGGCCCCAGGGGCCCCTCGGGGCAGCTTGCTGGGGCTGAGGGTCTAGGTGAGTCGGAGGCGGGTTGGGAAGGTGGGTGAGGGCCGTGGTGGTAGAGCAGGGGCTGAGTGGGGCCTGGCCCAGGGCAGTGAGGGACCCCTGGCTGCTGGAAGGGAACAGAGCACCAATAAATCTCTTTCTTCCTGGTTTATGGTATCAGTATCTCCCCCCAGCCCCCCAGCCCCCGCCTGGGAAACACTGGGCCCAGCCCCCCTCGTGCCTCAGGTCACACCACACCCACTCGTCACCCTCATGCCCTTTAACCTCACAAACCCCGGCCCTGACCCTGCCAGCCCCACCCCGAGGCCTCTGGGCTTCCCCACCTTGCTTCTCACCCTCACTGCCCCCCAGCTCCAGGTGAGCCTGGGCGTAGGGGGCAGAGCTGAGGGAGTCCAGGGCCTCCCCCGAGTCCTGGTCAGTCACAGTGTCCAGGACATGCCCCCTCTCCCCCACAGAGCCCGGCAGAGCCTTCAGAACTCAGGGGCCAGAGCCTGACTCAGGATCGGTGCAGGTGGAAGGGGCGGAGTAGCTGCAGATGTCCCTGGCTGGGGCTGGCCGGGAACTGGGAACAGTGGGCAGTGCCCCTGCAGAGGGCCTCAGATCCACTGGGTGAGCCCACCCTCTGCTTCAGGCCTTCTGAGCCGGGGCCACTTCTGGTGGGAGGGAGACGGGGCCTGGTCCCAGACGCTGTCGTAGCTGGTGCCCTCAGGCCCGCCATCTGGTGGACAGGGCAGAGATGAGTCAGCCTTTGGGTAGCAACACCTGGAGCCCACCCTCAGCGGGGTGGGACCCTCACTCACCTGGGAGAGGCGGTGGGGGGCTGGGCGGGTCTTCCCTGGCAGAAGAATCCTGGGAACCCAAACCACAAGTCTGAGGCCCCGGCAGGGCTGGGCGCTTGGCAATTCCCTGCCCATCCCTCAGCCTCTCTGCGGCCCCTCCTCCACGTGCCCCTCTCCTGCTGCTCAGAGCCCCAGGAGGCCCCCATGGCTCCACCCCAGCACCCAGGGACCGGGGCCTCCTCTCGCCAGGCTGGGGCTGCAACTCACGAGCTGAGGGGACCCTGGAGGCCGTGGCCCTCGGTCCTTGGTGGAGCCTTGATGCCTCTGAGGGACTCGGGGCTGCAGGACCCCCTTCTTAGAGGGCATACGGGAGCTGGGGAGCCCAGAGCCAGGGCCAGAGACAGGCACAGACACGGGCACTGCGGGGAAGGGGCTGGAGGGCTCACGTCCCGGCGAACTCCGCGCGGCACTGAGGAACTGCCAGGAGAGCGCGGGTGACTGGAGCGTGGACTCTGACCTGCTCGGCCTCCCAGCAGAGCCCAGGGTGACGTGCAGCGTCCAGCCCAGGCTCCAACCCTTGCGCTCCCCACATCCTCCCCCGTCTCAGGCTGTGGGCACGGCCGGCACAGGACTGACCTCATTAAGGCTGCGGACA
Source organism: Oryctolagus cuniculus (assembly GCF_964237555.1). NCBI lineage: Eukaryota > Metazoa > Chordata > Mammalia > Lagomorpha > Leporidae > Oryctolagus > Oryctolagus cuniculus. Next base: position 164,379,326 of record NC_091438.1, read on the forward strand.
TCCATGATCTTGCGGTGGGAAGTGGCAGGGGGTGTGTAGGGGTCGGCATAGAGTGGGGAGTGTGGTGCCTCCACTGGGGGCTCTCCCTCCAGGCCCAGCCTGCTCACCTACGGGAAAGACAGCCTCAGTCTGAGAGACAGTGGCCAGCAGGCGGAGTGCAAGGGAGCCGGGTAGGACTGCACGCTGGGCCCACCTTGCTCAGGTCCAGGTGCAGGTGCCGTGGTGCGGCTGGGCCCGGCCCTTCCACCCAGGCCTTCCCCCTGGGTAACCGGCTGCTGCCCGCACGTCTCAGCTCTGCTCTCCGCCAGCCGATGCTGGTGCACTCAGGGTTGGCCTGGTCCTGGGGAGACTGAGAAATTTCCCCAAAGTTCCGTGGGACCCTCCCCACACAAGTCCCTGAGGATGTCTAGAGCACCCTCCAGTTCAAGCTCCCCCCTCCGAGGAATCCAGTCCAGATGGGGGAGGACCCAGGCCCCTCCATGCCTCATGGATTCCTGACCCCCTGGAGTCCTCACTCAGGCTGGACAGCACCAAGCCCTTGGGGGCAGAGTGTGGCTGGTGAAGGTAGGGGGCTCGTGGAGGATCAGGAGCGTGAATCTGGGCCACCCCGTGACCCGGGCAGGAGGGCGTGGAGCCAGCTGCCTCGACCCCTCTCCCCACCTTACCTATGTCTGGTTCCGCCCTCTGCCTCTGGCTTTTACCACTGTCCAGGACCTGGCTGCAGGGTCCCTGTTGACTTCTCACCTGCGCAGGCCCCAGGGACCCCAGGACATCCTCAGGGCCAGACAGCAGGGGGGCCCCATCCCGGCGGGAGACTGCCCGGAGGCAGAGCAGCCAGTGGCTGTAATCCTCGTAGCTGGCACACGCCACACGGATGGTGTTGATGAGGTGGCCTGCATGGACACATGAGGCCAGAGCCTGGCAGGGCGGGTGTACCACACAGGGCCCGCTCAGCAGAGCCGGGGCCCCAGCAGGCTCTGGCCTCCCGCCCGTGGCCCCGCCAGGAGGGGCAGGGTCCAGATAAGCACCCACCTTCGATCAGGAAGGAGCGGATCTGTTTCTCCTTCTCCTCCAGGTTGATATGGATGGCGCTCAGGGGGAGCTCTCCCTGGGGGGCAGTGACTAAGGGCAGGGCCTCCATCCTGCCATCTGGAGCCGGGCTGGGCACTCAGCCTGGCATGGAGGCTGAAGGAGGCCAGGCTGCCCCCTCCCACCCAGCCTCCTGGTGGGGCCTCACCACCCCATGGGGCCGTGGTACGGCAGCCCCTGGGTGTGAGTGCAGACCGCCAACAGGCTTTGGCCCCAGAGGACACGCGCACACACACACGCATACACACACACACGCCCCTCAGGCGCCTGGAAGACATCACTCAAAGGCACCTGGAGTGAGCCCCACCCCTGCACCCGTCCCAGCACGACAGACCGCTGGCTGGGCACCCTCCAGAGTGAGATGGGTCACTCAGATCAGGATCCTCTCTCCCCACCGGAACCAAGACCAGACTTACTGACCAGGGCAGTGGGGCCTGGTGGGCAGGGCCCGTGTGCTCTGTCCCAACAGGCCCCGAAATACAGGTTCCTCCTGAGTTGCTGCCCCCTCCCACCCCCACACACCGGGCGCCTCCCTGGGTGGCTCCACCACGGGTGGGAGGGGCCTACCTTAAAGCTAAACCCGTCTGGTTCCTCCGAGAAGATGGCCAGGGACGCTGGGTACAGGACCAGGAGCCGGTCCCATTGCTCCTGCAGGGGGATCAGAGAGGATTCTGGGCCCTGAGTGGGGCTTGGACCCCACACCCACACCCTCCTGTCCCCTCCTGCCCACCTGTGAGGGCTGAGGGGGCCCGCCTACCTGGACCCTCCCATCCCCTCCTGTCCACCTGTGAGGGCTGAGGGCTTTGGCGCCCCCACCTGGACCCCCCCGTCCCCTGCTGTGCACCTGTGAGGGCAGATGCTGCAGCTTGACCCTGGAGGCACAGATGGGGGCACCTGCTGGTCCCGGCCCTGGCGCTGTCCGCAGTCGGGTCAGATGTTGGTGCAGTGTCCAGGGGGGCTCGTCCCCAGGGGGGCTCTGGGGAGAGGGAGGTCTAGGGCAGGCCAGGCAGGGGTGGGGGTGGGGAACAGGTGCAGGGTTTCCTGGCACTGACCTGAGGTGGCGCGGAATGGCAGCGGGGCAGCCCCCTGGCGAGGGCCATCTGCTTCTCCAGGTGGAACAGCCAGCGGCTCAGCTCAGCCTCGCCAGGGCAGAGCACCAGGAGCGGGGCAGGCAGGGGGCCTGGGGAAGGGGGCAGAGCAGGCTGGGTGGGCTGAGCCTGGAGCCCCCAGACACCTGCAGGAAAGACCCGGGACCCTGGCCAGACCCCACCCCGCACCTGTGATCTGGAACGCGTGCTCTCTGGACCCCTCGAGTGGGCAGACACTCAGCTCGGTCAGCGGCAGCAGCCCCTGCCAGGGCACAGGGAGGAGGGGCTGCAGGGGCTCCCAGAGGCCACGGCCCCCTCCCCCGGTGCTCCCCTCACCTGGAATGTGAGTCCTTCAGAACCGTGGGCCTGGAAGTAGAGGTGGGCAGGGAACAGCTCCAGGTAGCAGTCGCTGGTGTCCTGGGGGGAGCAGTGCTGCAGGTCTGAGGAAGGGCCCGGCCTCAAGGCATCTGGGCCCCAGGGCGCGGCCCCCCAGCCCGGCCCCCACCTGGCTGTGCTGGGACCGCAGCTGGACCTTTGCGTAGTGCACGACCTTGCCCAGGGCCCTCACGGGCACCCTCCGCCTGGCCTTCTTGTACACGCTCAGGAAGGGTGGCTCCAGGTTCTCTTCCTGGTCCTCCGGGTCCAGGGTGTCCTGAGGGGGCAGAGCTCAGGGATGCGGCCTGACCAGAGCCAGCAGCCCAGCAGGGGGACACATGGCCACAGACACTAACCTGCAGCTCAATAATGTGCACAGAAACACGCATGCACACATGCACGTTACACACGGACATGTACATGCACAAGGACACACGTGCACAAGTGCCCAGGGACACACGTGTCTAGGGACACACGTGCACACGTGTACATGGACACATACCTGCACAAGGACACACATACACAAAGATACACATGCACATTGCACAGGGACACACACGCGCAAGGACACAATGCACAGAGATGCACACATGGACACACCCCATGTGCACAAGGGCATGTGTGCACAGGGACACACGTGCATATATGTACAAAGATGCACATGTACATGAGGACACACATATACATGTGCCCAGGGACACACATGCACATGTGCACAAGGATGCACCCTGCACAGGGACACACATGCACATGTGCACAAGGATGCACCCTGCACAGGGACACACGTGCAGGTGCACATGGACACACCTGCACAGGGAATACACACACTGCACAGGGACACACGTGCAGGTGCAGACCCTATCCACCACCTTTCACGCAGCACAGTGCAGGGTAAGTACACAACACACATGGAGAGTCCCACAGATAACACAGAGATGCCACGACTCCTGGCACAGCCCTGGTCAAGCCTCTGGCGCAGCAGTAAGGGTGCCACCCGGTCAGCCCCTGCCGGCCTGTGCCGCTGCTCCAGCTCCCCATGGGGCACCCCAGGTCTCAGCAAAGGCCAGGATCCTGGCAGTGGTCGGAGGGCTTCTCCTGGAGCTGTGCCCCTCCCCACTGCCTCCCCACGCAGGCACAGGCCCACTCAGCCCTAGCTCCCCACCTGGGCCCCTCTCCGCTTCTGCAGACCCCAGTAAGCCCCTCTCCCACTGTCCCCTCCGTGGCAGCCACACTCTGACTTCCTGTGTCTCATCGTCGGTCTGGCCATGGCAATGGGAGCACCGTGACAACCAGACGCCATGGCAACTGGGCACTCTGCCCGTCTTCCTGGCTGCTGTGACCCTAGGACCTGGGACAGGGCTGGGATGTGCGGGGTGCCAAGGCCCACGTGTCCAGTGGCGGGCAGGAGGGTGGTGCTCACACAGCCCTCCACTGGGCACTCCCCAGGGCCTGTGCCCCGGCTGGGGCTGCGGAGGCCGAGGGGCTCGCTGCCAGGGGTCACGTGCCCCTGGGTGTAGGCAAGGGCTACCTGCTCAGCAGCTGTGCTCTGGTCAAACTAAGCTGCCTCTTGGACAAGCCCAGGAATGCGGACAGCCGGACAGACACAGCTTCCCCAGCCTCCCTGCCTGTGGGTGGGGCCTCCTGCACCCATGCCGAGTGGGGGCTCATGCCAGGATAGCACCCATGAAAAACAGGACATCCGTGGGCAGGGCCACACAGCTGTCCCCGCCGCACAGGGGACGAAGCCTGGCACAGAGCTGACCACAGGAGCCGAGGCTCAGCCAGGAGAAAACACTCTGTAACTACCTAGAGCTCATCCCCTCACCCCGGGCGGCCCCCGTCCCGGGTCCAGGCCCCTCTCCAGCTGCTGTGACCTGGCAAGGTAGGGTCAGTAGGGACCGCACACTATGGGAGCCCCTCAGGGGTGACCATGTAATGTGGGTCTGGACAGATGGACTTGGGGTCTGAGATGCGGCCCAGGGGGTGACCCTACCCAGGGCTGGCACGGCCAGCAGAAGCTCCCCAGCCACGAGGGGCAGTGGGAGGGGGCCAGGGAAACCAGGCACCAGGTGGAACCTGCCCACCCGGTGGGCGTGTCCCTGGTTCCTCCTTGAGTCCACCACCACCTGGGGATGGGGTTTCTGCTGAGGAGCCCTTGGTCCCACGGGGGCTTCAGTGCCCTCCACCAGGTCTGTGGACAGCCGCCTGCAGTACGTGAGGCCCTGTACAGGCACTGGCCAGCCCGAGCTGCCTGCAGTCCAGACCCTGGTACAGTGGCAGGGAGGCCCCGCCCACAGCCCGCCCCTGCGGGGTGCTCATCTCTGAGTCAGCCCCGCCTCAGTTTCGCTCTCCCGACTTTCGGGACAGGAGCTCCCCAGGGCGGGGCTGCCTCTCCCTCCCACTGTGATCTGGGCCACAGCCCCCCTCCAAGGCCGACCCCAGCCAGGCACCGCACAGTACACAGTCGCCCACACGCGGGGACATGGCAACAGAGGGGTGCTCACCGGCCCAGGGAGGTAGTGGAAGATCCTGTCGGCTGCGCTGTCCCCGGCGCCAAGCAGGCTGGCCAGCTGCCTGCGGCCGTCCTCCCTGTGGACAAGCCCAGGGGCTCAGAGCCCGGCCAGCTGGGCACAGACCCAGGGGGCCCCAGCCCCGCCTCTCACCTGCTTCCCTTGAGTGACGGCTTCCTGGAGAAGGACGCCCGGAGCCTCCTGGGGGCCTGGGGGACGCACTGGCTGTTCCCCATGGGTGGCAGTGACCAGCCAAGGCTGAGCAGGGCGCCGAGTTTGGGTCCCTGTCCTGAGCCTCCAGCCCCCACCCTGCCCAGGGGGCGGGGCTCTGGGCGGTCCTACCCCTACCTGAGAGCCAGGCTGGGAGGAGCCCTTCTGGGAGGGACTTGGCTCCCGCAGCCAGCCTCAGGTGTGAGGCCAGGGGCCACCTCCCCAGAGAGGCGAGGCCTCATCTCAGCCTCCAGCTCCGCCCCCCAACATTCTGTTTCCACATAAACCCCAGGTGGTCTGAGTCACTGCTGAGGGGAGATAGGGTTAGGGTGTGCTAGCAGCAGGGAGGGGAGGGGAAACCAGGACCTGTCCCCCCGCCCCCAACCCCAGGCTGCAATCCATATCCCAAAGGTGCCCAGGATGTAAGGGTGAGCCGGGGCCCACTCTGCGCAGGCAGCTGCACCCAGGCCTGGGCGTGGGCAGCCAGCCACTGGGGCCTCACAGCCCACTGCACCCCACCCACAGAGCAGGACATGGGGACAGAGGGGGCCAGGGATGGACACTCAGCCGCAAGCCCATGGAGCCCCAGAAACACGTTTATTGTCCACATCGGCTGTATTGCTGTGTAGGATCTGTGTGCCCAGCCTGGCACGAGACCCAGGACATGGGGACGGCACCCCGAGGCCAGGAGCAGGCGGTGTGCAGAGCAGGCCAGGGTTGGCCCTCCCCCCAGCATAGGCTCTCAGGAGGTCACCCAGGGTGGTTCGGTCCCCAGACCCAAAGGACGGCGACGCTTTAAAAGTAAACAAACGGCTCATCCGCAAATAAATAATAAACCAATAAATAACCAATAAATAAACGGCACACACAGAGATGAACACCGAGACACTGACAGACGGCGCGGGGGGCCGGGAGAGGGGGCGTAAGGCACGTGGGAGGCCTCCGTGCGGGGCGCCGGGGCTCAGAGGCTGGTGGAGGACACAGACAGCGTGGGTGAGGACGGGGGCGGGAAGTTGAGCAGCTCCAGCACGGCCACGCCCACACTGCTGCGCCGGGTGAACATGCAGGACGCGGCCACCCACTTGTTGGCCCGGGGGTTGTACTTCTCGATGGAGTTGAGGCTGGAGCTGCCGTCGTTGCCCCCTACGGCGTACAGCCAGCCGTCCATGGCCACCAGGTCGTGCGTGCTCCTGGGGGTGGCGGGGGTTAGCCCCGGGGCAGCGCAGGGTGAGCCCTGACCACCGACCCTGGCCCGCAGACCCACCTGCGGATGCTCATGGGCGCCACGCTCTCCCAGGCTGCGGCCTTGGGGCTGTACCTCTCTACCGAGTTGAGGCAGCTGGTGCCGTCGTTGCCCCCCGCCACGTACAGGGCTCCCTCCAGCACAGCCACGCCCGCCGAGCTGCGCCTGCTCAGCATGGAGGCCACGGGGGTCCAGGCGTTCACCTGGGGCGGGCACAGCACCTGCTGGAGGCAGACTCTCCCTGGGCAGCCTGCCCCTCCCTGGCGTCTCTGTGAGACAGGGGAGGGAACCGCTGGGGGACATGGGCGGGGCAGCTGTATCGGGGGTGCGCTATGCACCTGGGGCTCATACTTCTCCACGGTGGCCAGGTGTGACGAGCTGTCGTAACCGCCCACGGCATACAGGTTCCCATCTGCAGGAAGCCAATGGACCTTGGTGCTCCTGCTGGGTGTGGGAGCCTGGGGGGCAGGGGGTAGGCACAGCACACAGGGACCCTGTCACCCACCAAGAGTGGCCACACGCACGTAGCGCCTCCGGGTGCTCATGGCAGCAATGGACGTCCACGTTCCGGTCAGGGGGTCGTAGCGCTCGGCACTGTGGGCGCCAGAGCACCGCTGACCCTCGGCAGAGCCGGCGGGCCCACCTGGGACCTGCTCTCCCTCTGCACGGCTCCCAGCTTTCCACCTGAGCTAACAGATGGAAACCACCGGGGGGCACAGCCACTAGATCTGGCCGGGTGTGCACCTGTGCTCAGCCCCTAGGTGGTGGAAAAGGCCTCGGGAAAGTGTCCAGGCCCAAGAGGCCTCGGGAATCCCTCCTTGTTCCCCTGGGCAGAGGCAGCCTCACCTTGGCAGCCTGAAAGCCAAGGGCCCCCACCCCCACCCCAGCTACTACCTGTTGAGGCAGGAGGCCCCGTCATAGCCACCTGCTGCATACAGGAGCCCGTGCAGGGTGGCCACGCCCAGGCAGCTCCGCCTCGTGCCCATGGACACTTCGGGTTGCCACGTGTTGGTCACGGGGTCGTACGACTCCACAGTGGCCAGGTCTGAGGTCCCGTCATAGCTGGGGAGGGGCCGGGTACCGGTCAAGGCCAGGCGGGCAGGTGCAGAGCCCTGACCCGAGGCTGGCCCTGTGCTCACCCGCCCACGGCGTACAGCCGGTTCCCAACGGCAGCCACTCCCACCCGGGCCCGGCGCGTGGACATGGAGGCTACCACGTGCCAGCGGTCAGTGCGAGTGTCGTAGGCCTCACAGTCCCCGTGGATGGCAAACAGGCTTCCGCCTCCTGGGGAAGGGGTGGTGATGCGGCTCCAGTGCAGCGAAGAGCGCGGGGGGAGGCGGGGTGCGGTGCATGCTTGGGGCCCCTGGGTGGACATGGGCAGGGGCGGCGTACCCACAGCAAAGAGCACAGGCCCAGCGCCCTCACAGCGCCGGGGCCGTGTCCGGCTGGTGCCCAGGACACCCCTCTGCTCGGGCAGCAGGTGGAACTTGAGGGCCTCGATGATCAGGTCCTTGCAGTCGGGGTGGTGCCTCACCAGGCTCTCAGCGTCCACGTGGCCCAGCAGGAAGTCTCGGCTCAGCAGGGGCAGCCGCACACACTTCATCAGCTGGGGAGCGGGGTGGGGGTGGGGGCACCAGGGTCAGACAGGACCCTGGGCAGAGCTGGCTGCAGGGCTGACACCCGCCCCGCCACGGACTCTCGGGACAGGAGCAGGGCGCTCCCCACCTAGGGCCCGGACACGCGGCTGGGCCACCGTGGGAGCCTCACCCGGGGCACGTGCTGCCGCCTCGCGTCCACGTCGTGCTTCACCCAGCTCAGCACAGCGCGGTACACGTCCTCCTCCGAGGGCACGTTCAGGCTGTCGCTGGAGACCAGCTCCAGCACCTGGGGGCGCCCAGACCTCAGGCTGCCAAGCGTTTCCTCGGCCCAGGGAGGCCTGGAGGGGCGGGGGTTCAGGGGCAGGAGCGGCCCCGCACGGAGGCCCCGGCAGACACTGGACGCAGGACCGGGCCCCGCACCTGTTTCAGGGGCAGCAGCATGAACTCCTCCGTCTTGGCCACGTCGGCGAAGTGCTGCAGCACGTAGCTGTGGGCCGCGCGCAGCAGCTCGCCGCAGGCGTGCGCATCCGCGAAGCCCCGGATGCCCAGGCAGTTGGAGGGGTCCAGCTGGCTCAGCAGGAACTTGCAGCAGGCGTCCCGCACGCCGTTGAGCTGCAGAAGGCTGGCGGCCGGCAGCAGCGTCTGCGGGGCAAGGAGAGGAGCTGGGGAGGCCCGGGGCGGCGGCGGCCGCGGGGGTCGCGGCCCGACGCCCTCACCTGCACGTTGCCCTCGCCCACCACGATCTCGGCCGTGTAGGCGAACTGCACCAGCTGGTCCAGCGCCTGCGGGTCGATGTCGTGCAGCGTCACGTGCGTCTGGCGGCTCTCGCTCATCTCGTCTGTGGGGATGGCGGGTCAAGGGCGCGCGGGAGCCCCGCACGTTCCCCGCAGGAGCCCGCACACCCCCCGAAGCCCTGCGGGTCCCGCACAGCCCTGGGAGCCCGCGCCGCCCCTGCGGTACTTGCTCGTGAACATGGCGTGGAAGTAGGGGCTGCACGAGGCCAGCACCACCTTGTGCGCGCGGATCTCTGTGGCCGCCACGCGCAGCACCACGTCGCACAGCAGCCCGCGCTGCCGCATGCGGCTCATGGCGACGAAGGCGTCGTGGTAGTGGCGCTTGGAGTTGTGCGCGACGCTGTGGCCCTCCATGGGGGCGGCGGGCCGGGGCTGCCGGGGCCGCGCGCGCTCCGCCTCAGGGCTGCGGGCGGGCAGGGCCGGGTCAGCGCCGCGCGCGGGGGGCCCCCGGCGCCCCGGCTCAAGGTCGCCGCGAGTCCCTGCAGCCCGCCACCCTCGCTCCCGCGGCCGCGACCCCTACTCACGCCGGCGGCGGGGGCGGCGGGGGCGGCGGCGCCTCGGGCGCGGGCCCTGGGCTGCCGTGCTCCGGACTCTGCGTCCTGCCGGCCGGGCGCTCGCTGCGCGGCTGCATGGATTCGGCCGCCGGACCGCGGAGGACGCGCGCTGAGAGGCACCGCCGGCCGGAGGGCTGCCGGCCCCGCGTCGCCCGCCGCCGCCGCCGCCGCCTGAGCGCCCGCAGCCGCTGTTTCTCGGCGCCGCCCGCCCCGCCGCGGCGTTCCCGGCGGCGTCAGGGACCCGGGGAAGGGACGCGGGATCGCCGCCTCCTCCTGGAAGCGCCCCGGGCTGCAGCCCCGCTTGGGCGCCCCTGCGGGGGAGCCGAGGGTCCCCGCTTGCCTGCCTGCCCGCGAGCCCACCCGCTCCGCAGGCTCGGGGGCGCGCCCGAGCGGGGTTCTGTCTGGGCCGCTTCCCAGCCTCTCTGCTTCCGCGTCACGGCCCCGGCGCAGCCCGCACCGACAGGGAGGCGGGGGGGACGCCCGCGCGCAGCCCCGCGCTCTGCGCTTGCGTGGGCGGGGCGCCCAGAGAGTCGCCGCGGGGGCTTGGCCGTCGGGGACCCCGAGGGCGCAAGGCGCTTTGCGCCGGTGCCCCGCGCTGCGCTCGTCCACGCCCGTCCCTCGTTTGCTATTGATGTGTTTGCGCTCTTTGCATGGGGATCTCCGCCGTCGTCCTTCGCAGGGCGCCGCGCCCCACGGAGGAGGACAAGCAACCGCGAGCGGCCGTCGGAGTCCGGCCCCAGGCGCGCGGCACGAACGCGCCCTCCCGCTCGAGGGCCGCCGGTGTCGTGGACCGAGAACCACAGAGCCGCCCCTAGGGGCGGGGAGAGGGCGGGGCCGGGGCGGGGCCGTCCGGAGGACGTGCGTCCGGCGCACGGCCTTCTGGGGCCGGAAGTCGGGCGCACGCGGCGGGCCGGTGTCATGGCCGCATCGCGGAGTCGTAAGAGGTGAGGGGATTCGCCTCCCGCGCAAGGGAGCGCAGCTTCCTCCCCTTGGCGGTGCTGGCACGGTAGGGATGGGGCGAGCCCGGCTGGGGGCGAGCTGTGACCGCAGCGTCGCCCGCAGGCGGTTGGCAGAGCTGACGGTGGACGAGTTCCTGGCTTCCGGCTTCGATGCGGAGTCGGAGTCCGAGTCCGAGTCGGAGCCCGAGGCTGCGCTGGAAGCCGAGATGCGGGAGGCGCGCGGAGCTGCCCGGAGCCTGGGTGCACCCGGCGGTAACACCGTCAGGTGAGGGCGTGCGCGCAGAGCCCCCTTCGCCCCGGCCCGCTCCGCCCCGAGGCCGCTGCCCCGCGCCGGGTCCCGACCCTCGGTCCGCTCCGCCCCGCGCCGGGTCCCGACCCTCGGTCCGCTCCGCCCCGTCCGGGGTCCCGACCCTCGGTCCGCTCCGCCCCGTCCGGGGTCCCGACCCTCGGTCCGCTCCGCCCCGCGCCGGGTCCCGATCCTCGGTCCGCTCCGCCCCGTGCCGGGTCCCGACCCTCGGTCCGCTCCGCCCCGCGCCGGGTCCCGACCCTCGGTCCGCTCCGCCCCGTGCCGGGTCCCGACCCTCGGTCCGCTCCGCCCCGCGCCGGGTCCCGATCCTCGGTCCGCTCCGCCCCGTCCGGGGTCCCGACCCTCGGTCCGCTCCGCCCCGTCCGGGGTCCCGACCCTCGGTCCGCTCCGCCCCGTCCGGGGTCCCGACCCTCGGTCCGCTCCGCCCCGCGCCGGGTCCCGACCCTCGGTCCGCTCCGCCCCGTCCGGGGTCCCGACTCCCGGCCAGCTCCGCCCCGAGGCCGCTGCCCCGCGCCGGGTCCCGACCCTCGGTCCGCTCCGCCCCGCGCCGGGTCCCGACTCCCGGCCCGCTCCGCTCCGAGGACGCTGCTCCGTCCTGGGGTCCCGATCCCCGTTCGCTCCGCCCCAGGGCTGCTGCCCCGTCTCGGGGTCCCGACCCCTGCCCGCTCCGCCCCGCCCGGGGTCCCGACCCCCCGGCCTCCCTCCACGGCAGGCCTTTTCTGCGACGGGCAGGGGTCTGCGTCTCAGGCAGGTGGTGGCGGCTGGCCGGTGGGAGGGAGAAGCGGCAGCCACGAGAGGGAAGACAGCGGGCGGTGGAGGCAGCGTCGGGCGTCCTGCTCCTGCTGCTTTTCTCTGCTTGCTTGCTTTCTGCCGCTTATCTGAGCGCTGGGGCAAGAAAGGGAGGGAGGGAGAGATTTTCCATCTGCTGGTTCACTCCCCAAATGGCTGCAGCAGGCTTGTCTGGGCCGATCCTGATCCAGGAGGCCGGAGCTCCATCTGGGTCTCCCATGCGGTGCCGGGGTCCAAGCACTTGGGCCGTCAGCAGGGAGCAGGCGTGGGACGCTGACGTCCCCAGTGCCGGCCCCCCCCCCCGCGCGTCGCCCCCCAACCCCGCGTGGCTGTGGGAGGAGAAGCTGGAGGTGGGATGAGGGCAGATGGTGGGGATGGCAGAGTGGAGGCGAGCCGCTGTGGGAGGAGCCTGGACCTGGGGCCAGGCCCCTATCCCGGAGCTCATGGGAGGTGGGACGCTGAGAACGGGGTGCAGGGGGTGTGGTGGGCTGAACCCTGCGAGGGAGGAGTTGCTCCCGTCCGAGGCCAGCACAGCCTGCCTGGGGCGGCATTTGGTGTTTGTGCGTTGGGCTTGGGGTGACCGTGTTGAAGCAGTGCCCGGGACCCTGAGTCTGCGCCCTGAAAACTGACTTCCTGGGGCACTGTCTGCGTGCTTGCTCCAGGGGCAGGTGTAGGCTCCGGGGAGGCTGGCGGTGTGGGGGACGAGGAGCCCCACCCTGCCCCTGCTGGGGGGTCTCCCCTGGACCCACTGACCGCCACCCTCTCAGGAGGGGGAGAGGCCGGGCCTCCGAGCACAAGGAGCAGCTGTCTCGCCTGGAGAGCAGAGACCCCGAGTTCTACAAGTTTCTACAGGAAAACGACCGGAGCCTGCTGGACTTCAGCGACTCGGACAGCGAGGACGAGGTGGAGCCGTCCCACTCCCTGCCCGACAGGCTGGAGGTGAGGCCCAGGCAGACCCAGGCTGGGGTGGGGGCGCCTGTGTCTCTGCCCTGCCCCAGCCTGGCCCTCTGACTGCAGGAAGCGAGTGGCGAGGAGGACGGGGCAGAAGAGGAAGAAAACAAGGGTGGGCCCTCCAGGGGCCTGCAGGGGGAGGAGGGCTCTGTTCCTGTGACCCTCGCCCTGGTTGAGAGATGGAAGCAGGCAGCAAAGGTGAGGAGCGGCACTGGGTGGGGGCAGCGGGGGTCCCTGAGCAGCCTGCCTGGCCTCGCTTGAGGCCCCAAGCCCACCAGTCAGTCCCATTCAGTGCCGTCCTCTCGTGGCTACGACCCGCCCCCCACGCCCGGTGGGTCCAGGGGCTCTGCCTTTGCCCTCACTGTGTGTCGGGGCCCCCGTGCCCCGGGGTCAGTTCCCTGGGTGGCCTCAGATGGCTTCTGTTGCTGTAACTGAGCGTCTCAGGCAGGAAGAAGGCTGCTGGCTCTCGGCTCTGGACGCGGGGACAGAGTCGGTGCCAGTGCCGGTGCCGGTGCCGGTGGGGGGCGTGGCCTGGGCGGCGGGAGCGTGCTAAACCAGACCTCTACAAAGCCGCCCGTGACCGCTGCTAACCCGTTAGCCCCTCTAGACCCCATTCACCCGCACCTTTGAGGGCTCTGCTTGTGGACACGAGCTCTGGGGCACTCCAGCCACACCGGCCTGCTGGCGCTTCATGAGGAGCTGGCTGTGGGTGGGGAGCTGCTCAGGGCAGGGCCTGCAGGCCGGCTGCCCATCGTCCTCCATGTCCTCCCCCAGCAAAACCTCACTCCGAAGCTGTTCCGCCAAGTGGTGCAGGCGTTCCGGGCAGCAGTGGCCACCACTCAAGGCGACCAGGAAGCTGTCGAGGGCAGCAGGTTCCGGGTCACAGACAGCGCTGGTGAGCCGGGCAGGGCCCCCGGGCCGGGCGCTGTCACCCCCGTCCTGGCGGTGACGTCTGGGTCCCTCTTGTTGCAGTGTTCAACGCCCTGGTCACCTTCTGCATCCGAGACCTTTGTGGCTGTTTGCAGAAGCTGCTGTTCGGGAGGGCACCCAGGGACAGAAGCAGGTGAGCGGAAAGGGGCGCGTGGTGGGGGCGGGGCGTTGGCATGAGGGACCCCCAGAAGAGGCACTCGGGTCGGCTGGGGTGGCCCTACCCTCTCCTTTCCCTGCGTTTCCCAAAGAGGGTGGTGTGTGCTCAACTCTGTCGCGTGTTCCCAGGTCACAGCGCAAGTCTTCCATGCTGCGTGTTGCTCGTGCCGGCCTGTCCCAGGAGGCCGGCACGGGTGCAAGGGGCCTTGGTGCCAGCGCAGGAGTGGCAGTGGAAGGTGGAGAGGGTAGCAGCGTGGCCATGGCCCTGGGAGAGTAGGGTGTGGTGGGCTGGGGGTGCACGGCCACACAGCAGCAGGGGCTTCGCAGGGGAGGATGAGAGTTCTCCGGGGGCTCTGGGGTGCAGCAGCAGCAGCCTGGAGCTGGGAGCACCTGGTAGTGGTTGGACCCTACTGGCCGTCAGCAGGGTGTGAACTTGTGCAGGGCACACAGAGGGACAAGGAGCTGAGTGGGCAGCGGTCACTGTGAGGGGGTGGCTGGGATGTAGAGCTCGGTGCAGCCTCTGGAGGGGCCTCTGCCCTTGTGCCCGTGTTTCCGTGGATTTCATGTAGCACAGTGCATGGGTATTGTCAGTGCCCCAAGAAACTCAGGGGTCATCTGCTTGCTTCCCTAGGCCGAGGACAGCGGCTCACAGCTGCGGGTGGCACCCTCGAGGGCCCCTGCAGAGCTGGGGTGCCTGACCTGGTGGGGGTGGGGCAAAGGGACCGCAGAAGAGGCTGTATCGGAAAGAGGCCCCCAGGGCAGGGGTCCCACAGGGCTCGAGAGTGCGCAGTGTGGTTGGTCTCCATTCCCTGGCCACACTTCAGAGGCCCTGTCTGCCCGCGTGTCGTGGGTGTGGGCCGAGGTGTGGGCTCGCCAAGGCCGCCGCGGGCTGAGGCCCGGGGCCTTGTGCTGACGGGGGTGTTCCCTGCAGGACTCTGCAGCCGTCCAGCAGCCCGCTGTGGGGTAAGCTCCGCGTGGATGTGAAGGCCTACTTGAGCTCCGTCGTGCAGGTGCACAGCGTCCCTGGCTTTTCCTGGGTCCCGGGCCTGGGCGTGTGTGGGCCTCACTGTCCCCTTCTGCCTCCCCAGCTGGCCACCTGCCTGGCGGAAGCGACGGTGACAGCGGCGGTGCTGCAGCACGTCAGCGGCCTGGTGCCCTACTTCCTGACCTTCCCCAAGCAGTGCCGCATGCTGCTCAAGGTGGGCCTGCCTGTCCCCGTCCCACAGGGCCCCATGGCCCCGCAGAGCCCTGACGACCCTCCCCCTGCCCGCCCACGGTCCATGTGGGGTCGTGTGTCTTGGTTTCTCTCTGACCAACCTGAGGCCCAGCCTCTCTGAGGCTCTGGGAAGGGTGGGGGAAGGGCTGTCTGCCAGCAGGGGCCCAGCTCTGGTGCTGGCTCGGGGGCCACCTGACACCTCCTGCCCCCAGAGGATGGTGGTGCTGTGGAGCACGGGTGAGGAGTCCCTGCGTGTGCTGGCCTTCCTGGTCCTGCTGAGGGTGTGCCGCCACAAGAAGGACCCGTTCCTGAGCCCGGTGCTCAAGGTAAGGCGGGCCAGGGTCGGGGGGGGGGGGTCTGCTCGAGGGCTGCGGCTGCTGCCTTTGCAGTCCATGCCCCTTGCTGGGTCCCACTGTGGCTCGGGGCAGGACAGGCCCCTGGGTCACGGCTGCTTACTGAGAAGTTGGGGGCAGGGACGGACGGGAGGAGCCCCTGGGCCTGCTCGGGCACCGCCCAGCTGTCTGCTGTGCAGCTCTCGGTGGGTGAGGGTGTCGGGCACTGAGGGGGATCGCAGGGGGCCCGAGCCAGGGCTCCTCCAGTGCATGAGACCCGCGGGGCCCCCGCACAGCCCAGCCTGTGCAGGGCCTCCTCTCCTTGCCCGCTTCCCCGAGACCACTCCTCACGGTGCACGCCAGGCTACCTGACCGAGGCTGGAGGGCACACGTGTGTTGGGCTCTCGCCAGGCAGTGGTCCCTACCTGGGCCCAGGTGTGGGCTGGCGTCTGACCAGGGTCTCCCCGCAGCACATGTACCTCACGTATGTGAGGAACTGCAGGTTCACGTCTCCCGGCAGCCTGCCGCTCATCACCTTCATGCAGCGCACGCTGACCGAGCTGCTGGCCCTGGACCCTGGCCTGGCCTACCAGCTGGCCTTCCTCTACATCCGCCAGCTTGCCATCCACCTACGCAACGCCATGACCACACGCAGGAAGGTACAGGCCAGGAGTCTGCCCACCGGGGCCTTGGTGGGGGCTGGCCTTTGTTCATGGGGCCGTGGGTGGGGCTGCTGCTGCCGGGACCCCTGTGCGAGGTAGAGACGCCCTGCGGGGCTGCTGCCGTGGCAGTGTGGGGCTGCCCTGCTGAGGGGTGTCGTTGTCCCAAGCAGGACACGTACCAGTCTGTGTACAACTGGCAGTACGTGCACTGCCTCTACCTGTGGTGCCGTGTGCTCAGCTCCAGCGGCCCTGGCGAAGCCCTCCGGCCTTTGGTCTACCCCCTCTCCCAGGTCATCATCGGCTGTATCAAGTGAGTCTTTTGGGCCAGTGGGGCTGTCCCAAGGGCAGAGAGGAGGACGGGCCGGGGTCCCCACCCTCCTACAGGTGGCTTAGCCATGGGGCCAGCACGCTGGTGCTAGGCCGAGTGAGCTTTGTGGGGTTTGTGGGCCAGAGCATATCGTTGGGGGGGCCTGGGAGGCTGGAGCAGCAGCCTGTGTGTCCCTCTGGCCAGGAGGGGGCGTCTCTGTCCTCCTGAGCCCTGGCTTCTCAGGGCTGGGAAGGGAGGCAGGAGGGAGTGGCCCCTGTGTAGGAGTGGCAGAGCGGGGAGGCGTGTCCTTAGCGCTGGGGCTTGAATCAGGCTCTGCTGTGTTTGGGGGACTCGTGCTGCCCTCCCCCTCTTTTTATTTCTTTTTTTTTCTTTTTTTTTTTTTTTTGATAGAGTGGACAGTGAGAGAGAGACAGAGAGAAAGGTCTTCCTTTGCCGTTGGTTCACCCTCCAATGGCCGCCACGGCCGGCGCGCTGCGTCCAGTGCACCGCGCTGATCCGAAGGCAGGAGCCAGGTGCTTCTCCTGGTCTCCCATCTCCCTCTTTTTGTTTCAAGATTGTATTTACTCACTTGAGAGGCAGAGTTACAAAGAGAGGGAGAGACAGAGAAACGTCTTCAATACGCTGGTTCACTCCTGCAACGGTCGGAGCTGTGCCAATCCAAAGCCAGGAGCCAGGAGCTCATCCAGGTCTCCCACATGGGTGCAGGGGCCCAAGGACCTGGGCCATTTTCTGCTGCTTTCCCAGGCCATAGCAGAGAGCTGGTTGGGAAGTGGAGCAGCCAGGACACGAACCAGCACCCATATGGGATACCGGCACTGCAGGCGGAAGCTTCGTGTGCCACGGTGCCAGCCCCTGGGGCTGTGTCTTAGTTTTGACAGGAGCACTGGAGGCCCCCTCTGGGCCAGGAGTCAGGCTGTGTGGGGCCTCTGCTTATTGTTCCTTTCTGTCCCCCAGGCTGGTGCCCACTGCCCGCTTCTACCCCCTGCGCATGCACTGCATACGCGCCCTGACGCTGCTGTCGGAGCACACGGGCACCTTTGTCCCAGTGCTGCCCTTCATCCTCGAGGTGAGTGCCCGGGGCCGTGTGTGCACACCTGCCACTCAGGGAAAGGGGCGTGGTGTGCAGTCAGGCCAGACAACCTCCGCCTCCCCCAAGGCCCCCGAGTGGCAGGAGTTGTGCAGAGACCCCGTCTGCCGCCCTGGCTGCACGGCCTGCACCCTCCGTCTCGGCCCTGCTCTGGAAGCCCTCGTCCTGAAGTGTGCTTGGCTCCCCGCAGCACTCAGGGCACAGCCTGCTCCTCTGTGTCTGCCTGCAGGGAGGTCTGGGGAGCCAGCCTCCACTCAGCCTGGGCACCCCTGCGGATCAGTCGCTGCCTGGGTGTGAATCCGTGGCTTAGCTATTGGCAGCTGCCCTCCTGCGTGGGCCCCTCCCCCACCAGCCTGCCCTCCCAGGTTCGCCTGCCCAGGACCTGCGTGACGGCTTCCTGGGGCTGGGAAGGGTCAGGCTGGGCTGCTGACCTGCGCTCAGAAAGGCCACGCCTGGTGCTCAGCTGTGGTTTCTGGGGAGGATGTAGAGGGGAAGCTGCCAGGGCCTCCTCAGAGACCCTGCTGTGTTCTCTGTTGCCGCAGCCCCGGCTGCGGCCACGAACCCCACGACCAGGCCTCTGTCATCGCTGGAAAGGGAGGCTGCAGTGGCAGTGGGAACCCGGGCAGATGCTGGACGGCCATGGGGCTGTGCCAGGCTGCCTGTCCCTGACCTCCAGATGGGTCTGAGGCCCGGGTGCAGGTCCCGGGGTTCGCATGAGCTCCACACAGGCCTGAGGGAGGGTGCGGATCTGGGGCCCAGGTGTGAGTCTCAGGCAGGGTGCAGGTCTGAGGTCTGGGTGCGGGCCTGAGGACCAGCATGTGGCTGGGGTTGCCGACACAGCTCCCTCTTGGGGCAGGTTTTCCAGCAGGTTGACTTCAACCGAAGGCCAGGCCGCATGAGCTCCAGGCCTATCAACTTCTCCGTGATCCTGAAGCTGTCGAACGTCAACCTGCAGGAGAAGGCATACCGGGTGAGGCTGTCTCTGTGGGTGTCCAGGGTGGGGCCCTAGGGGTTCATCACTCCCAGCTGCCTGAGGCTGGTGGTAGCTTCTGGGAAGCTGTGGGCCACTTCCTGTGGCTCCTGCCTGTCAGCCCGAGATGGGAATATCCTGAGAAGCCACGTCCCCCTCCTCTCTTGCGCTGTAGGATGGCCTGGTGGAGCAGCTGTGTGACCTCACCCTGGAGCACCTGCACAGCCACGCCCACAGCATTGCCTTCCCCGAGCTGGTGCTGCCGGCTGTCTTGCAGGTGCGTGCTGCTACCTGGTGGCCCTGCCTCTGCCCAGACCCCTGGCGCCCCACTTCATAGCTGACCATCTAGTGTGTAACAGCTCAGCTGCTCACACGCTCAGGGGCCAAAGCAGGAGGTGACCTTGGCCCAGCCTCACAGGGCCAGCAGCACGGCCTGGCCAGCTTGGGGCTCCCACGCTGATGTTGCCGGGCAGCTGGGCACTCCACCCTGAGGCCACAGGGGAGGGGAGTGACCCCTCCTGGAGGAACCATGGGTTGGCTGTGGCCACTAAGGGGCTCTGGGGCTTGGTGAGTTGCCGAGGGTCCTAGGAACGTGCTGGCTCCTCCCTGGGTACTGGGATGGAGTGAGCCAGCCCCAGCCCCCATGACCCTGGCTTGGGCTGCCCACTCTTCTGACTCTATGACTCTGCTAGTAGTTTTTTTGTTTTGTTTTAAGGTATATTTGAAAGCCAGAGTTAGATGTGGGGAGGAGGGGGAGAATGGGGAGAGAGAGAGAGACAGACAGACATCTTAACATCTGCTGGTTCGCTTCCAAAATGGCTGCAAAGGCCAGGACAAGCCAAAGCCAGCAGCCTGAACTCCGTCCAAGTCTCCCATGTGGGTACAGGGGCCGAGCACTCTCCCAGGGGCATGAGCAGGGAGCTGGATTGGAAGTGGAGCAGCAGACTCAGCTGGCACTCATGTGGATGCAGATGTCGGTGGCTTAACCCATTGCACACGATGCCCACCTGCCCCTTGTACTCCTGGTGCGAGAGAGAAGCCGGGCAGGCTCGGGAAGCCCAGCCAGCCCCCCTGGGGATTGAGTCAGCCTCACTTTAGGCAGAATTGGGGCCCTCCTTTCTGACGGCCCCACGTTCTCGTCTTGAGGAGGTGGGGTGTGGACCTCGCAGCTGTGGGGGGTGGAGTCGGCTCAGCAAGTCAGAGCTCATGCCTGAGCTGCACCTGGCTCAGCTCACCTGTTCTCAGGTAGGCTCATGGAGCCGTGCACACGCACGGTGTGTCCTGGCCTGTGTTGCCCAGTAGTCAGGACAGCTGTGCTTTGGGACCCAAGGCTCCGTCGGTCAGCAGACATTTTTGATGAAGAGGCAAACAGGAAATATTTTAGGCTTTGCAGGTTGTGTGTTTCCTGTTGATGTTTCTGTCTGTGAAAGGCAGGTTACACACAAGCAAGGTCTAGCCACTTGTTCTCCAGGGGCAGGTGTAGAAGTGCCATGAGCTAAAGTTTTGTTTTTTTTTTTTTGGACAGAGTGGACAGTGAGAGAGAGAGAGAGGTTTTCCTTTTTCCGTTGGTTCACCCTCTAATGGCCGCTATGGCCAGCGTGCTGCGGCCAGTGCACCGCGCTGATCTGAAGCCAGGAGCCAGGTGCTTCTGGTCTCCCATGCGGGTGCAGGATCCAAGGACTTGGGCCATCCTCCACTGCACTCCTGGGCCACAGCAGAGAGCTGGACTTGAAGAGCAACTGGGACAGAATCCGGCGCCCTGACCGGGACTAGAACCTGGGATGCTGGCACCGCAGGTGGAGGATTAGCCTAGTGAACTGCGGCCCTAGCCATGAGCTAAAGTTTTGTTCAGGGTGCTTGGTAACGGCAGTATTTGGCCTAGAGTGAGGCTCGGTTTCGCCTGGGCTGCCCTTGCTGCCCCTCCTCCCACACACACTTGGGTGGACAACAGTATGGTTTTCCATGGGTCCTGGGCCAATCTTTTTTCCTTAAATATGCATTTTATTTATCTGAAAGGCAGGATGACACAGAAAAGACACACAGGTCTTCCACCTGCTGGTCCGCTCCCCAAGTGGCTGCAGTGGCCAGGCATAGGCCAGGGTTAGGGTTAGGCCTGGCATAGGCCAGGTGTAGGGTTAGGGTTAGGCCAGGCATAGACCAGGCGTAGGGTTAGGGGTAGGCCAGGCAGAGCCGGGGGCGGGGGGGCAGGAACTGCATTGATTCTCCATGTGCTGGTGGGGGCCCAAGCACTTGGGCCATGAGTCGCTGCTTTCCCAGGCATGTCAGCTGGGAGCTGGATCGTTAGTGCCAGCATTGCGAGTGGCAGCTGAATCCCCCGGGCCAGTCTTGGTGCAGGACAGCCCTGTGTCTGGACGTGGCTGAGCCTCTCCCCTCCTGCAGCTGAAGTCCTTCCTCCGGGAATGCAAGGTGGCCAACTACTGCCGGCAGGCACGCCAGCTGCTGGAGAAGCTGCAGGAGAACGCAGAGCATGTGTGCAGCCGCCGCCAGGCCGTCTCCTTCGGCGTGTCCAGCCCCCACGCGGTGGTCAGCTGGGAGCCAGCCTTGGGGGCCCTGGGAGGTGGTGCTGCCTGAAGTGTGGCTGGGGCTTGGGGGTTTGCCTGACCCTATACTCGCCCTCCTGTAGGATGCCTGGGAGAAGCAGATGCGGGAAGAGGGGACCCCACTGGCCAAGTACTACAGCCACTGGCGCAAGCTGAGGGACCGTGAGATACAGCTGGAGATCAGCGGCAAGGAGCGGGTACGCAGGGCTGGACTCGGATCTGGCCAGCTGCTCGTGACCATGAGGTTGGGAAAGGGCAGGGGTGGCTGGGGAGAGATTGGGGTCCCTGGAGGCTCCAGTGCCTGGGCTGGTGGGGTGCTAGGAATCATACACAACTGCCCAGAGCCTCAGACCAGGGGCCACTCCCTCTCAGACCTGGTGGACTGGGGCTTCCGGTGAGTGGACTGGCTGGACGGACGCTGTCACCCTGTGGCCACAAGAGGGCAGGGAGGGCTTTGTCTTTCACCCTGGACCAACTGCAGGTGGGCTGGGGACAGCCTTGTGCTGAGAGGAACACACCCGTGTCCACTGCAGCTAGGCAGGGTGCTGGTGAGGGGGGTGTGTGGGGGTAAGGCCTGAGAGAGGAGGGGGTGAAGAGCAAGGCCAGGGACTTGAGCAAGGCCTGGCAGCTGCTGTCCACCCTTGGGCCAGGACTGAGACTTGGGGCTGGGCCTGGTCCCCCAAGCCTCCGCGCCCACCGCCCCCAGCCTGTGGCTCTGGTTTTGGTGTCCAGCTGGAGGACCTGAACTTCCCAGAGGTCAAACGGCGGAAGGTGGGAGACAGGAAGCACGAGGACAGGATGGAATTTAAAGACCTCTTTGACCTGGACAGTGAAGACGACGCCCAGGACCCAGAGAGAGGTGGGGCCCACGGTGTGCGCAGCTGTGCGGCCAGCAAGTCTGTGTCCAGTAAACCAGTCGGTCCCCTTTGCATGCCTTTGCCTCCCCAGCCACTGACAGCACGGGGGTGGGGGTGGGGGTCCAGCCCAGCCGTGAGCCCAGCCCACACTCCTGCTTCAGCTGCCCCCACTTTGCTGGTGTTCCTGGGAGCAGATTCACACGTGGACTCTTGTCCTTGGCCTGCAGAGACATTGGTGTCCCTGAGAGCCCCGCAGGGTGAGGGTGAGGACAAGGACAAGGACGAGAGTGAGGATGGAGACGAGGACGAGGACGAGGGCAGCGGCAGCTCGGAGGGTGAGTGGTCCTTGGGGAGGAGGGGCTGTGGCTGCCTGAGCACAAAGCTGTCAGGGACTCAGGGCCAGGCTGGGGAGGGCAGCTCTCAGCCAGGCCCACGCCCCTCCCTGGGGATGCCAGGCCAGCTGCTGTGTGCTCACTGGCTCTGGCAGCAGCCCTGATAAATTAATTAGTGCTGTGATTAATTAGTGATGAGTAACCTCCAAGACTGGCTTCTTCCTGATAAAGCAGAATTTATGTGGCCTGGGTCTCTCCTTGCAGATGGAGGCCCAGATGTAGCGGCGGGGCTGGCCCCAGGGGAGCTGTGGCTGCTGGCCCAGGGGCCTGAAGACCACCTAGAGGAGCTGCAGCTCTCTGAGGACGACTGAGGGCCCAGTGCCCCGAGGCCCTGGCACATCTCTGCGCAGGGTGCACAGGGCTTTATTTTCATAGCACAACAGACCAAGCAGGCCAAGCGCTGTACAGACCCGGTGGGGACTTGGGGGAAGGGACCAGCACCGAGCAGTCTGCCGGCTGCCCCTCAGCCTCGTGGAGGAAGCTGACCCTGAGGTCGGGAATCTCCGGGGACAGTGCCAGCTCCAGAGGGAGGCGTCACCTGCTCCGGTCGACCTCTGTCTTTGGTTCATCTGCAGACCCAGCCAGGCCTCAGCGCCAGGCTCTGCAGGCACCACAGAAAGTGTTCGGCAACGTGCTCCTTTCTTCTCAAAGATTCTGTGTGTTTTCGTCCAAAACCAGGAGAAATAGGTGGGGGAAGGGGTTGGCGCTGGGGAGTTTGAGGGGCCCCACCTCCCCCTGCTCAGCACAGAGGCTGGGAGGGGTCTGGGGCTCCAGGGAGCAAAGCCCCAGAGCCGTTCTCCTGCCTGGGTGAGTCTCGGCTGGCGCAGGGCTGGGTGCCCCCGTAAGGGGAGGTGGCTGCTGGGGACAGAGGCTGCTCTCCTGTGGCAAGTTCCGGCTCGGGGCCCCGCAGGGTTGGCGGCTGCAGCGGCAGGGCCATGGGGAAGCTGGCCATGTAGAAGACTCTGCCCAGGCGCCTGGCCACCTGCAGAGACAGGGGCCTGGATGGGGCGCCTGCCAGGAAGGAGTCTGCAGGGCTGCCCCACGTGGCCCAGCTGTGCTCACCTGGGCCCGGATTTTGAGGGCAGGCCCCAGCTTCAGCCCCATGGTGGTCAGCAGATGCTCCTCGGTCAGCAGTGGCAAGGTCTCCCCGTCTATGCCTTGTTCTTTGAAGACCTGGGAGTGGGGAGCAGGCTCAGAACCTGCTACTCTGCTCAGCCTGGCAGAACCAAGAAGGGCCACGCCCCTGCAGCACGCTTGGGGGTGGGGACAGGCCAGGTGCTCCATGCGTGGTGAGGGGAGGGGGCTTACCTCAAACCTTCCACTCCAGGGACTAGCGTCTGGCACTGCCCCACCCCCTCCCCCGGGGCTCCCCCTCACCCTGGCGTACTCTCCGCAGCCAGACAGGCCCCCCACGAAGCTGCACACGTCGTCCACCGTCCACTTGCTGACGTCCTCGGGGGCTGTGGCCTCACCATCAGCGAAGAGCCCCCCCACAGCGCCTGGGTCAGGAGTGTGTGGTGTTACTGGAGGTCCTGCTGACTCCCACACCCAGCCTCAGCCAGTCTGCCGGGCTGTTTACACACAGACTGCTGCTTAGACCACTTCTCCCGGGGCCACCCCACTGAGAGAGAGAAGGTGCCCACCTGTGTGGAAGTAGGGGAAGCCCAAGGGTAATGGAGGGGGCAGCGAGGACCCTGAGAGAAGCCCCTTCTCCGCTCCAATCCTTGCGCCTGGGGCTTGGCCTGGGGTGGAGCCCTGGGTTCCAGCGGCTGCCACCTCCTGGTCCTCTCCATCGGAGTCCTTTGGGGGCTCATCCTCCGACCCATCTTGAGCCCAGAGTCCGGACCCTGTGGTGTCTTTGGACTCACTGGGCCTGGGATCAGCGGAGCCCGAACCTGCCTTCCGGGGTGCTCGGCGAGCCAGGTCCCGGGGCGGGGTTGGGGGCCCGGGGCCCGGGGGCCCTTGGGGCGGCAGGGCCAGCAGCGGCGCCGCGCTGTGCTTCAGCACCAGCAGGGCTCCGCGCCGCTGCAGCTCGTCCGCGCTGTCGGGGGCGCGCAGCGTGGCCTCGGGCGCCAGCAGCTGTGGCCGGTGCGTGCTCTCCAGCTCCTTGTGGCGAAGCAGTTCTGCAGACATCTCCAGTCTGGCCGCGAGAAGAGACAGCGGGCGTCATCCGGGGCAGCCAGGCCGCCACCCACCCGTCTGCCGGCTGCGGCAGTACCTACCGGGCCAGGCTCTGCTTTCGCAGAAGCTCCTGCTGCCGGGCGAGCACCTCGGCCTGGGTGGGGGGCAGAAAGCCGTAGCCTGGTGGGCAGGGTTAGGGTTAGGGTTAGGGTTAGGGTTAGGGCCGTGGGAGCGCGTCCTCGGCGCCACTCGGACCCGCGGGGTCGGGTAAACATAGGGGACCGCGTGCGCTCCTCACCTGGGGTCTGGCACAGAGCCGAGGGCACCCCCAAGAAGGGAGGCCGGATGTGGGGGCCCAGGGCGAGGTGAGGGGCATTCTGGGGCGACAGCAGTGGGGGCGGTTGCGACAGCTCCCTGTGGACGTAGCCGGGTCAGCGGCGCGCGCCCCCGCCCACCGCCGCCGCCTCCGCTAATTGCTGGCCCCGCGGGCAGGCAGAGCGCAGCTCATGGCGGCTCCGGGTCGCTCCCCGCCCCCGCCCCCGCCGGCGGCGCCAATTAATCTCGGCGGCAGCGCGGAGGCGCTGGCCCGGCGGGCGGGAGGCGGCTGCTGCAGTAATTACCGCCGCCGCCCGCCTGCTCCGACCCCCGCGGGCCCGTGCGCGATTAGCCGCGATGGGGGCGGCGGGAGGTAGCGGCTCAGGGGTCTGTGCCGTGAACGGCTCCGCCGTCTGCGAGCCCCGACTTACGTGCAGGTCCCCAGGCTGGGAGCCACTCCCCGCAGCCTCTCTGCGGGTGCCCCGGTCAGCCTCAGCACCTCTTCCCCACCGAGGTCGGGGGTGGGGGGGCGCCCAGTCGCTGCACTGGGAAACCAGAGCCAACCCTGACTCTCCCGCCTAGGACGCTGGTCCTCCCCTCCCCCCCATCCCGTCCCTGCTCAGGACCCCCTGCCAACAGCCGAGGCGGGCTTGGCACAGGCGTCACGGGGCGCCTGCCGGCGCGGAGGTCAGGGGCAGCCCCACCCCAGTACCTCTCGGAGAAAGACAGGGCAGCAGCTGGAGCAGCGCCGTCGCGGTGCTGGGCCAGGCCCTGCTTCCGGCGCTGGCCTGCTGGGGATGACGGCAGGTGGACTTCCAGGCCGCTGGGGCTCCTCAGCGCGGCAGCTGCCACCTCCTGCCGAACCCTCAGGAGATCTTGGGGGGGGGGGGGCAGCAGTGACCCAGAGGCGGGGCCTCCCAGGATTCCCCCATCCCTGGCCCAGGGACCCCAAGGAGAAAAGAGGGGGCGCCGGCTGCGCTGTAGGGCAGAGGAGACATTGGAGGGGCTCGGGAGCATGGGTGACCACAGCGAGGTGGCAGGGAAAGCCCCCGCCCCGCACAGGAGCCAGGCGGTGCCCGATAGCCGGGGTCAGGAGGCGAGCAGAGCAAGGCTGCCCGGACATGAAGGGGGCTCTGAGGCCGAGCACTGGGCCTGCAGCGTGGGGGTTCCGCCTACAGGCGGGCGCGGTGCGGGCCTGGGGCGCGGGCAACCCTCCCTGGGGACCCCCGAGCCCACACAAACAGGCGCGGTCACCACGCGGCCCAGCACGACCCGCCGAGGCCCCCGCCCCCCGCGCCCCCCCCCCCCCCCCCCCGGCAGTCCCCGCCTGCCGAGGCTCCGCCGCCGCCGCCTCTGTTTATAAATTAATTACCCGGAGAGCGGAGGTGGGTCCTGCCCTGGGCCGGCTGCCAGCCCTCGGAGCCCGGCCGGCGCGGCTGCCCGCGCCGATCCCAGCGGGGCCCCCGCCCGGCGGCCGCGGTTATTTACCGTCGGCTCCGCGGCGGGGGCGGCGGCGCGGACGGAGATTGACAGCCTGCTCGGCTCGCAGCTCCCCGGCGGCCGCGCCCCCTCCCCCGCACGGGCCAGCGAGCCGGCCCCAGGCAGGGCAGGCAAAGCAATTAAAAAGGAAGATTTTTAAATTATTAACATTTGGTGAATTATTCAGGCTCTTGGTGCCTGAGCTGCCCTGGGGGACGGCGCCTTGTGAAAGGAGAGGAACTCCTGCCCCCTCCCCACCGCCAGCCGGCGCTGGGGCCCTGGACACTGTGCGTCCAGGGGGTTGCCACAGCACAGAGGGGCCAGGCAGCCCCCCTCCAGCTGGGGCTTCTCTGGGAACTCTTGGGGCCGCAGCGGCCAGACCACCGCAGCCCAGTGCTGCCTCTCTGGGCTTCCCGGTGTGGATCCTGCCCAGTCTCACTCTGGGGGCCACAGTCCACGGCCACACTGTGCTCTGACCCTGCACCTCCTGGACTCTGGACTCCCCAGGAATAAAGCAGACCCCTAGGTGGTCCGGCCTCCCACCCCATCATCCACACAGCCGGCCCCTGCCCAGCACCCATGGGTGTTGGGGGCTGTGGGGATCCCTCCTGGGCAGGGCACATACCGTGGCTGGGGAGGCCCAGGTGGTACAGCCGCTGAGGGTCCTCGCAGGCGCCAGCCTCACTCAGGGCTGACACGAGCCGGCGGTAGTGGTCCTCGGGGGCCATACTGGGCCCCAGGTCCGGCAGCAGCAGGGCCTCTGTGCAGGGGAGTGAGGTGAGGAGCCCTTCCCTCTCCCAGTGACCTGTGCCCCGCCTCCGGGTCAGGCTCCCACCTGGAGGGGACTCGCTTCGGGCCTTCTTCTCCGCGGAGCAGTCACTGCTGGCGTACGGGGAGCGGCCCAGCCTCTTGCCCAACAGGTCACCTGTGATGGGCAGAGTGGCCCCACCGTGGCTTGGGCTGGGCGGGACCTGGCTCAGCCTGAGGGGTGCCCACCTTTACTCAGGGTGCCACAGCATGATGGCCCTGCCCTGGGCCCTGGGGTGCGCTTGCAGAACTGAGGGGAGTCACGGGAATCCCAGGCAGCAGCTCAGGGCCCCACAGGTGCCCTGCTGTCCCCAGCCAGCCCATCCAGGCTCTTGGGCAAATCAGCAAGCCCTGCTCAGGGCCTGCTGGAGAGGCAAGGAAGAAAGTCCTGCTCACACCCCAACTGCTCACACCCGACTGCTCACACCCTGACTGCCTGCACCCTGACTGCTCACACCCGACTGCTCACACCCCGACTGCTCACACCCGACTGCCTGCACCCTGACTGCTCACACCCCACTGCCTGCACCCTGACTGCTCACACCCGACTGCCTGCACCCCGACTGCTCACACCCCGACTGCCTGCACCCCGACTGCCTGCACCCCAACTGCTCACACCCCGACTGCCTGCACCCCGACTACCTGCACCCCAACTGCTCACACCCCGACTGCCTGCACCCCGACTGCCTGCACCCCGACTGCTCACACCTGACTGCTCACACCCGACTGCCTGCACCCCGACTGCCTGCACCCCAACTGCCTGCACCCCGACTGCTCACACCTGACTGCTCACACCCGACTGCCTGCACCCCGACTGCCTGCACCCCAACTGCTCACACCCGACTGCCTGCACCCCGACTGCCTGCACCCCAACTGCTCACACCCAACTGCCTGCACCCCGACTGCCTGCACCCCAACTGCTCACACCCGACTGCCTGCACCCTGACTGCTCACACCCGACTGCTCGTACCCCGACTGCTCACACCCCGACTGCCTGCACCCCGACTGCCTGCACCCTGACTGCTCACATCCGACTGCCTGTACCCTGACTGCTCACACCCGACTGCTCGCACCCCGACTGCTCGTACCCTGACTGCTCACACCCCGACTGCCTGCACCCCGACTGCCTGCACCCTGACTGCTCACACCCGACTGCTCACACCCCGACTGCTCACACCCCGACTGCTCACACCCTGACTGCTCACACCCGACTGCTCGTACCCCGACTGCTCGTACCCCGACTGCTCACACCCGACTGCTCACACCCCGACTGCCTGCACCCCGACTGCCTGCACCCCGACTGCTCACACCCGACTGCCTGCACCCTGACTGCTCACACCTGACTGCTCACACCCCGACTGCCTGCACTCCGACTGCTCACACCCGACTGCTCGTACCCCGACTGCTCACACCCGACTGCTCGCACCCCGACTGCTCGTACCCCGACTGCTCACACCCCGACTGCCTGCACCCCGGCTGCCTGCACCCCGACTGCTCGCACCCCGACTGCCTGCACCCTGAGGCCCCCAGGAGACCGCAGTCCCTCTCTGTTCGGTCCTGCCAGAGCCAGTACTTGGCCTTGGCTGTCACATACCTGCTCACTGCTCAGCCAGACTCCAAACTCCGCAGGGAGCCCGAGCAGCCTCCCAGCCCACACAGCCCCAGCCTGCCTGGCCACGAGGCCCCGCCCCAGGTCTCAGGTCATACATCCAGCATCCCAGACCACAGCCCAGCTTGCTCCTAGCCCCCTGTGCCCAGGGTCTGGGTGTCTGACCTCCAGCACCCCCTACCCTCAGGAGGCCTCCGAGTGGGTGGGGTGAGGGGCAGCCCTGTGTGACCCGAGCCCGCCAGGAGGTCTCGGCAGGTTGGGGCTTCCAAACCTGGGCCCCCTCCGGAAGCCCTGCCGTCAGCTCCAGAACCTAATTCCTTCTTCTTATTCCCTTAATCTGTCATTTTTATCAGGCTGGGGAAGTGCTGCTGCAGTGAGAGCCCGATCAATCTGCACATTACAGCTGACAGAATGGTGCTAATAACTTATTGATCTCAGCCACCTCACTGCCACTGGCCCCCGACCCAGCCTCAGGCCCTGCCCCAGACAGGGACCCCACCCCATCGCCAGCTCAGGGCATATGGAGCCAGCTGAGGCGGGGGTGGCATGAGCTGCACAGGGGCCCTGAGGAAGCCAGTGTCAGCCCCTCGGCCTCAGGTGTCAGAGCCCAGCGGGCAGGAGGGGCCGTGCCCACGCTTGCTGTGGGAACCTGGACACACGCACAACCCGCAGGGTCCAGACAGCTCAGTTTGCCACAATCTGTTTCCCTTTCTCCACAGTGGAAGTTCCCCCTAGGCTTTCTACTGGGGGCCGGGGGCTTCCTCTCTGTTCCTAGAAAGCCCGAGAAAGTCACAGCTTGGAAGAGGTGACACTGGGGGGTGGAGAGGACCCACAGCGAGGCACAGCCCCCCCGGCTGGCTCCACGAGGAGGGCACACTGCTCTGCAGTTACAGCAGCACACGTGCACCCACGGGCAGATGCACTGCTGACCGTGGCGTCAGGACCCTCCCAGCCCCACCTGTCCTGCCCAGGGTCCCGGGCATCAGTGTTGGGGCGGGGCCAGGACTGAAGCCTCAGGCATGGGATTGACATGGGGCATGCGCGTGTGAGCACTGCAGGGTGACATGGGTGTGGATGACGTGTGTCTGCAGCATGGAGCATGCGGCCCCCAGCTGGGAGCAGCTGCACACGTCTGTGCACACACACAGGCACATGCCGTGTACCTGAGTAGGTTTCCCTGTGTGTGGGCGGCAGGGGAGGGCCTGCGGCTCAGAATATCTCAATCATGTGGGGCCCTCCTGGTTCTGCCTGATCGATGGGGCAATTAGATTTTATCTGCTCACCCGCCTCAAGACGCTCCACCCACAGAGGCCTCCCCAGGCACATGGGGCCCCTGGTGGGGGTGCCCAGGCGTCCTGTGGGGGTGCAGGGCCTCCACCCAGCCTTCCTGCCAGCAGCGGCCCAGCCCAGGGTCTCCGAGTCCAGCTCCCCAGCGCCTTTCCTGCCCTGCGTTCAGCTGGAGCTGAGCTGTGCCCCTCCCTCCGAGCTCCTGGGCTAGTGCCCCTGCCCACCCTCAAGGTCCGGGCCGCAGCCCCCTCTCTGGGGACAGGCCCCTTCCCTCCTGGGAGCCTGGAGGAGCAGGACTGGAGCTGGCAAACTCTGGGGTTGGTGCATGGGGGTG
Organism: Oryctolagus cuniculus; assembly: GCF_964237555.1. Lineage (NCBI taxonomy): Eukaryota > Metazoa > Chordata > Mammalia > Lagomorpha > Leporidae > Oryctolagus > Oryctolagus cuniculus. The sequence continues at coordinate 164,409,236 of NC_091438.1, forward strand.
AACACACTCCTGCCCACGTGAGCCTTTCTGGGGTGGGGGTGGGGCATTTCTGAGCCCCTGTGAGGCAGCGGCAATTCCAAAGCCACCCCAACAGCAGCTAGGGTAGAGCCTCCTGCCTGCCAGGCTGGCTGGCTGGGATTAACACAATTACCATCACACGGGGCCCCAGGGGACAGCCGGCCTCACACCTCCCGCCTCCTCTGCAGGCCTCTCTGGCAGCCGGCCAGGGCAGCCAGGGCTTCTGAGCACTTACTCGGGCAGGGCAGGCTCCTCACCTGCGGGTCCCAGGCCAATCTCCACACTGCCTCTCTGGAATTCACAGCGGCTCTGGTGCTCGGGCATAACGAGGTGGCGGCTGCGATGCACGCTGGATAGCAGGGCAGGAAGGCTGTCCTGGCTGCAGAGCAAGATGGGAAGCAGAGTCCCTGAGCGCCGCCGGGGCCAGTGTGGACAGACAGCCTGGCCGGGCGAGCAGGCAATGCCACGTGGGTCCTCTGTGATACCACACGAATGCGCAACCATGGAGAAGACCAAAGCAAGGTGGCACCGCGCACACAAACCCCACCACTGCCCCCAGAGGGTGTGTGTAGAGCCGGGTGGCCCGTCTGAACGGAACTCTACAGAGGGAACGGCTGTAGCCCCGTTCCTTGCCAGGCGCCCACCAGGCAGAGGGGAACCTGCACGGGGGTGGGGGTCACCCCCACGGGACAGGCCCAGAGAGGACTGTGTCCCCTGTGTGCTCACAGCGAGTGGAACCTGCAGTCCCCTCAGATGAACAAACAGTGCAGACCAAGGTCCTACAGCCCGCCGCGGGGGCCAGGGTGTGTGGGGCCAGGTGGGAGCCTCAACAGCCAGCCGCAGGGAAGCAATGAATGTGCATTTAACTCTTGTCCCAGATTTTCTTCCACAGACTCTCCAGAGAGAAGAGGGAGGAAGCTGCGGCCACCTGCCTCCCTCTTGGGGTTCTGTGGGCAACCCCGGGCAGCAGAGAAGGGCGCCACAGGGTCAGGGACCCAGAAGCAGCAGGGCCGGTGTCTCACCCATCACACAGACACCCCTCCCTTGCACACGCCCGCCCCTGCCCACCTGTAACGCAGCAGCCTCCTGAGTGACACTAGTGGCCCGGTGGAGCCTCCATCAGTGACCTGGGCACCGACCCTAAACCTCATTAAATAGCCCCCAGCCCCCCTGGCCGGGGCTGGCTGGAGCTGGGCTAATCCAGGGCTGGCCCCTAAGCAGATCAGTTTCGGCACCAAAGACTCCATCCGGGCTGGGCCCCCGCGCCTCGGAGGAAACCCAGATGCACCGTTGCTCCCCACCCCCACCTCCTCGGGAAAGACAGCCCGTGCAGCAGGACGTCAAGTGGGGGTAAGTCCTTTACAGGATTAATTGGCAGGAGTCTCGTCCCTGCGGGGAAGCTGGAGCCAGAAGTGCTGTCCTCAGCAGGTGGAGGGGGCTGAGGGGGCCCAGAAGCAGGCCCATGCCTGCCAGAGACCCCTGCACAAACCACCTCCCACCGTGCCCAGGGTCTGCAGGAGGGGAACTGGCCCCTCTGAGATCCCGGGGGCAGCCCATCCGTCCGTCCTCTCTGTCCACAGCAGCCACTGCCACAGCCAGGGGCTCTGCCACCCACTGAGTGGGCACTCGGGCCAAGGCGCTGTGCAGGCGACCGTCTCGTCCACGTTCTTGGCTTCCATCTTGGGAGTCTGCTCCTTGGGCCCCAAGAAGGCCTGGTCCTGAAACCTATTCTGGTCACCTGGGCACTCTCTGGCTTTACTCAAAGAGCCACAAAGGGGCAGGCACGGTGGTGCAGCGGGTCAGGATGCATCCGGGCCGGAGCGCCTGGGCACGAGTCCCAGCTCCGACTCCCAATTCCAGCCTCCTGCTAACGTGCCCCTTGGGAGGCAGCAGTGCCGGCCCAAGTGCTCGGGGACCTGGATGGAGCTGCTGGCTCCCAGCTTTCTCCCGGCCCAGCCCTGGCTGTTGCAAGCATTTGGGGAATGATCCAGTATATGGGAGATCTCCGTCCATCTGACTTTCTCAGTGTTTCTTATATATATATATATAGGTAAATAAACAAATAGACAAATAGCATCCACAAAGTAAACTGTCACACACCAGGTTGGGACGTCCCAGGCATCCAGCAGTAGGTTCTTGCAGCCATGAAACAGCCTCTGTGCCCGACACACACAAGGTCCTGTCGGGGAGGCTGTGGGGGAGGCGGTGCAGGGAAAGGGAGGGACAGGAGGACAATGGCAGGAGGCCCCGTGGGGAAGCGGAGGGAGGTGGGACAGAGACCCCACTCCCCACGGGCATCCCTACCCTGGGCTCCCTCAGCACAGCCCTTGCCCAGTCCCTGCCACCTAAACACCTCAGAAGGGGGCCACGTCCCCACCTGCCAACTACAGCTGTAGGGAACACCTGCTGGGCTCCGTGGGGCACAAGAAGGAGGCACAGACAGGCAGCTTCTGCAGAGCCAGGTGGGGGACAGAGACAGGTGGGGGACAGAGCCAGGCAGGGGGCCCAATGCCACCCGTCAGCCAGCTCCTCTGAGGCCTGCGAGCCATGCCCCTGCCAGCACGCAGGACCAAGGCCCAAATCCCTCCAGGCCTGGCCTCTTCCCAGGCTGCCACAGGCCCTGTTTCCGGCCATCAGTGCCGCCCTCACACCCCAGGCCGGGACAGGAGCAGCTTTCCTGGAGCAGAATGGCCCCTGGCTTTCCCTACAGGCCTTGCCAACCAATTTATCCTATAGCATCCCAAGTAAAAGGCTCATAAAATGTCATCAATGTTCATGACAGTTCATAAAAATGATCAGTTGAGCTGGCAACTCCAAAATGAGGTGGAAATAAGTTTAAAGATGTTTTTATTGTAATTTGGCTCCAGGATCCAGAAGACCTCAGAGACATAAATAATAACACATCTGGTGCACAGCCAGGAGGAGCACCTGGCCCCTCATAGCCGGGGTCGCAGAGAGCTGGTCCTGCTGCCAGGCGCCCACTGCCTGCCTGTGGGTCCTTGCTGTGTTCACCTGGAGGCCACGGGGAGAGACAGGACCCCACTGACCAGAAGCCTCAGCTGGGCTCTGCGGGTGGACTGACCGACCCCTGCCCCTCTAGGGCCTGGGACTCGCATGCCTCCGAAACAAGCTGGTCACTCCCTTGCCAAGGAGCTCCTAGCAGCCCCTCGCCTGGAGGACGATGTCCAACAGCCCAGCACCAAGGCCTCGAGCGTCCAGGTGAACCAGCCATGCCCCTCCCTCATTCCAAACGTGGCCTTTCCCTCGCGAACCGCTACACTCCCGCCACCACTCTCACCTCCTGGAGGGCAGACCACGGCTTTGGGCAGACAGTGCTTGCAACCACTCGGTCGAAATGACTGAGACCCTGGAGCGTCCAGCACACTCCCAGCCCGGAGGGGCCTCAGCCAGCTGCCTCCTGTCCCTGAGCGGGTGAGCAGCACAGCCCGGGCTGGGGACGCCTACCTGCAGGAGGTTTCTCGGAAGGAGATGTTCACGTCCCAGTGGGTGTGGACTCTACAGAGAGAGGAAGAGGAGTCAGCCTGGCCTCCGGGACCGACAGCTGGACAACAGGTGGGTGGGACCTGTCTCTAGGGCGGGCATGGGGCAGCTCCTCCGGGACAGGCCCGGGGGCACCAGCAAGGACAATGCTGAGACCACTCACTGCCCCTCCTGCTCCACTCAGAGCTGAGCTCTGCTGAGGCAGGCGCTGCAGCCCCTCCGCTAGGGAAGCAGAACTCCAGCTGCCGGCGCTGCTCTGGCCAGGTGGGGACCAGATCAGAGTGACGTCTGCAGCAGCCACTGGCTTGGAGGAGTGGGGCATCCCACCAGGCGGTGCAGGCCCCGGGGGCTGCTGCTGCCAAGTGACCACTGCACGGCGGAAGGAGGGGAGGGAGTGCGTCCCACCAAGCCTTGGTGTGAGTACCTTCTCTTCATGATATGAATGTGGGGGTCATCCTCCTGCTTCAAGCCTGGCCGCCGCCCACAGGCTGGGCCACTCCCATCACTGTCACCATCGCTGGCGGAGAAGCTGGGGTTCCGTTCCTTCTTGAGGACCCGTGTGGGTGTTAGGGCAACCGTTCTCTTGTCTGCCAACCGTCCCCGGTTCTGGGTGGGTGGGAGGAGAGGGGGGATGGGCTGCACAGACACGGCCTCCTGGGCCTTGACCCCGGCCCACACCCCAGGTGCGGCCCCCCGCAGGGCTCAGGTGTGCAACAGTCCTTGACTGCTGTTCCCACCACCCCCACCCACAGTGGGGGGACCCTCAAGTCTGGAGGACTCGCCTCCTGATCAGGAGCCACAGCTGGCCAGAGACAAGGCATCAGTCAGGACCCCTGCACACACACCAGCTCCTCCCTGCCCCACCCTACCCGGGCTGGGTCAAGATGCAGGGGGCCTGTGGGTGGGGGCCCAGCCGGAAGGACGGGTGTGGCCACTCTCTGGGCCCACATGTGAGGCAGCCCCACCTGCACAGCCTCAGAAAGCCCTGGGGATATGTTCTGAGGGCTGACCCTGGCGGATGTCCATTCAGCCCACAGCTGTCTCAGTGAGTGCCAGTCTGACGACCCCAGCCTTCTGTGTGAACACCCAAATCCACCCCCATGTGGACAAAGTCCCGCCCCTCTTTTGCGAACACCCTGCAGGGCCCAGCTCAGGCCATCCCAGGGCCTGGGAGGACTGGAAAGTGGACCTGCTGAACCTCTGCAGTCACAGGGCCACCAGGTCACCTGACCCAGACCCTTTGCCCCTCAGGCTGTGGTGGGTAGGTTTTTTTCTCCCTGTCCCCTGCCCCCGCTGGGTGAGTGCAAACAGCTGGGGTGCCTTGAGCTAGGAGGAACAGAGCTGCCACAGCTCAAAGCCCAGGTGCAGACACAGAACAGCGCTTCCCTGTTCACTAGTGGGCTGCTGGCTCGGGCAGGCAGCACAGGCCTTGCCGGCACCTAAATCCGTCTCCTCTGTTCCGTCACTGGGGCCTCCTGGGACCCCTCTCTTCTCACCACACCCATGAGCTTGAGGAGGGGGTGGCAGAGAGGGGCTCGCTATCCCCCACAGCACCACCTGAGCTAGTGTACTCCACTCTCAGAGGTCAGCTGGGGTGGCCGCTGTGCTGACCTCCAGGTGAAAGGCACTTGCGACTTAGAACTACCATCACCTCCAGGTGGACCTGCCCCCCCCCCCCCCCCCCCGCCAGGGTCTGGGAACCTGGAAGCTGAAATCCTCTCTCCAGGGTCCAGGAGCCATGACCTCCCCCACACATGCCTCGAGAACCCACTGGGCCCACCTGAGCAGCCCCTGTATTTTTCTATCTGCAGTGCTCAGTGAGACAGGGCCAGCAGCACTGGTGCAGCTGAGGTAGCACAGCCTGAGGCCTGCAGCCCAGTGTCCACTCCTGAGACCCTGCCAGGGCCAAGGGCCCAGATATCCAGTGACAGCAGGGCACAGGCGGCAGGCGGGAGGGCTGCCTGTGCCCGGGCCTCTGCCTGTCAGTCAGTGGCCTGCAGAGCACGCTGTGCTGGGAAGTCCCGCCCGCTGCAGACCAGCGCCAGGGCCTCTGCAGGCTCTGCCCCCTCCTTCCCCACGATTTGCCCATGAGAGCACACAGGACCCTTCTCCAGTGGAGAGGGAGCTCAGCCTAGGCAGGGGTGGTGACAGTTCCAGCACAGCCATCGAACAGCCAGGGCACAGGGCCGCGCCCGTGTGTGTCATGAGCTCGCGTGAACTCCAGTGTGTGCGAGGCTGTTAGCGTCAGACCGGCTGTGGGCGTGCCCGACCAATGTGCCAAATGTCTGAGAGCCTCTCTTCACGTCCGTGGCTCCTAGGCTGCCATGAGGAACCCAGACAGCACCCCTAACCGCCAGTCCAGAGTAGGCAAGCCAAGGGGACCTCCCTCACCTCCTGGGAGGGCACAGATCCTGGCCCCCGGGAAGCAACTCTCAGACCAGTCTGCCCAGCCTGGCTGCCCAGGGCCACGCACACCTGTCCAGAAGTCACACACACCTGCCCAGCTCCACGGACACCTGCCCAGGGCCAGGCACACCTGCCTAGAAGTCAGCAGCCCAATGCCGCATGCTCCCCAGGCCAGAGACAACGTGCACAGGTTGTCTGCCCCCGGTAGGAGGCTGAGCCAGCCCACAATTCCAGTTCTCTGCACTCTGAAGGCCCACAATGCAAAGACCCCACACTCAGGAGGCTCTGTGTCCACAGTACACTGGGTTACCCCAGCCCTTGCGGGGGTACCAGGCCCAGCACCCACACACACATCACTCACCCCCATCCTGGCGCCACCTGGAAGGCAAACCCTGGCCAGAGGACAATCACACCCTGGGACCAGATGCCGGCTCCAAGGTCGCCACCCGGGGAGGGCGGTGAAACCCGAATGTCCTGGGGACAGGGGGAGAGGCCGCAGAGCAGGCAGGGTCCACTACCCATCCAGCCTGACAGGGGCTTCCCGCCCCCTCTGGGAGCACAATGCCCGGCCCCTCCCCCGCCGACCCCTCCCAGGAGCCCCCCCCCCACACCCAGGTCCCCTGAGCGTCGCTGGCGTCTTACCACCGGGGAGGAGATGCGGCAGCCGGGACAGTCGCAGATCGGAGGGTGCACCTGCAGGATCCCCTTGGACATAAGCGTCTTCAGACTTTTCCCTGCGAGGCGAGCGGCGGTGCCGGTGAGCGGCTGGCCGGCAGGCAGCGGAGCCTCGGGCTGCTGTGGGGCGTTCACACCGCGCCTCCCACACCGCCTCCTCCTAACTTCCGCGCCGCCGCGCCCTCCCGGACGCCACCCGCGGGCTCTGAAACTCCAGTGCGGGGCGAGCCCCTCCTCCCGCGCTCCACCCTCTCCAGGCCGGCCGCGCTGGAGCCGGGAGCCGGGCGGAGGAGGTCGGTCGGGCTGGGGAGCAGGTGAGCGGAGCCGCGGGGACCCGGCGGCGGAGCAGCGAGCACGGGCCCCAACTTTCCAAGCGCTCCCGGGTCACGCTCTGGGAGCCAGGCGCCCGCATACTCCCGCAGGCGCGCGCACAACGCGCGGCCCGCACCTGCTCTCACAGCTTCCCCCGCGCGCACGCCCCTCCATTCCCGCGGTAACCCGCGGCTCCGCGTCCCTTCCTGCCCGCCTCCCACCTGCGCTCCCGAGTTCCCGCAAACTTCCTCTGGGCCTCGATGCCCAGGAACCTCGCAGGGGAAAACGCGGCGGGGCGGCCGGCCGGCGGTCGTCCGCAGCCCCGGGGCAAGCTGCCCGCGTCCACCCCGGCATCCGCGCGAGGGCGGGGCGAGGGCGGCCCTGGGGCTGCAGCGCCCCCTCCGGGTCGCGGCCGCGGGTCCCCAGGGAGCGCGCGCGAGCGGGCGGCCCGCGCCTCCCCGCACCTTTGTGGCGGATGCTGCGCTTCCAGTCCTTGGCCGTCTCTCGGCCGCTGACGAACTGGAACTCGTTGGGCGTGAGCCACTCGCCGCGGTGGCGGATGGACGGGCCCTTGCTGCCCTGGCACAGCTTGCGCACGTAGAGCAGCGCGCGGTTCGCGCCGCACTCGACCTCGATGCAGGGCTCGCCGTTGTCCAGCAGCGGCTGGAAGTCCGGCGCCGCGGCCGCGGGGGCCGCCAGGCGCTCGAGGGCCAGCGGGTCCCGGGGCAGGTGGAGGTGCGGGGCGGCCTCGTGCAGGCTGAGGTAGGCGCGCGGAGGGCGGAGCGGCGGGGCCAGCAGCGCCTCGTAGCCGGTGGCCGGGGCGGGCAGCGAGGCGGCCGGGGGCAGGGCGGCGGCGGCGGGCAGCGGCGCCAGGTAGCCGGGCAGCGGCGGCAGCGGCAGGGCGGCCAGCGCCGGGTGAAAGGTGGCCAGGGCTAGGGCGAGGTCCTCGCGGCCCGGGAGCTCCTTCTTGACCGCCGGCATGGCCCGCGCCGGCCGCGAGCCCGGCTCTCCGCCTCCGGCGCAACTTACGCCGGTCGGGGCTGGGGCCGGGGCCGGGGTCGGGGCCGGGGCCGGAGTTGGGTCGCCACGGCCGGCGGACCCACGCTGCCTGTCCCCGCGCCCCGACGCCCCGCACTACTGCGCGGCCGGCAGGCGAGACTTTGGGCTGCGGGAGCCGACTCGCCCAGCGCCGCCGCCTCCGGGGCGCTGGGGCTCAGCGGGGCGCCCGGGGTCCCGCGTCCCGGCCACCTGCGCCCGCTCGCTAGCCCGAGGCCTGGCGCGCCGGGCCGTGGAGAGTCCCGGAGTCGCCGGCCCTGCTCCCGCCCTGTTCGGGGGTCCCGAGCCCCCGCCTCGCCCCGCCCCGCCCCACACGCCCGCCGCGCCCCCGCGTCCACTGGCGCGCGCCCGCCCGGCGGGGACTCGGAGACTCCCGCCGCCGCCGCCGCCGCCGCCGCCGCCACAACTTGGCCCATTTAAACGGCCCCGGCGCGGCGGGCGGGCGCGGGCTCCCGCGGGGGGCGCGTGACGGCCGACCGGGTTCCCGCGGGCGGGGGCGCGGCGCGACACCCCCAGCCCCATCCCTGACGGGCGAGGGCGGGAGCAGGGCGGACCCGAGTGAGTGCGCGGATGCCCCTCGTGGCCAGTGTCGCTGCTGGGGGCAGCTGGACTCCACATGGGCACCCACTAGTGAGAAACTTCTGGCTGTGGGGCCGGGGAAGGGGGGCCACCTCCCCGGTGGGCGTGGGCGGGAGCCTGGGTGCTGGGGAGGGCCTTTTGTGGTCTCCGGGTTGAGAGGCATCTGGTCCCGGGTGAGGGACCTCTCCTGAGGCCGCTGCCCCTCACCCTGCACCTGGCACCTCCCCTACTCACAGCCGGGTCAGGGCTGCTGCACCCGGGAGGGAACTCCAGTGGCAGATGGGACCGAGAGGTGGGAGGGGTCCCTGAAGTGGCGCCAGCACGTTTCTGTTCCCCTCTGTGAACCCCTGGCTGTGCCCACCCCATCACACCTCCAGCCTCACCGGGCCCCAGGGGCTGAACTGGGCCGACTACAGCCTGTGGGTACCAGCACCTTCTTCAAGGGAGGAGCTTGGAGTGAGGGGGCAGCCCCAGACAGCAGCTCCCACTTTACATGAAGTGGCCATTGGTGACCAGGAAGCTGATCATGGTGTCCACTCTGCTGCTCCTCACGGGCAGGCACTGCCCACCTCCCCTCAGCGCAGGAACCGGAGCCCAAATGCAGCTGCCTGCTCCCTCCCCCATGCCGCTTCCCTTGGGGCTCCTCCTGGAGCGTCTGGGGTCAGCGGAGACAGTGCATGACCCCACATGTGACAGCCATCGCTCTCAGGTGTGATGTCCCCATGGCTGCTCCTCCCAGGAGGTGTGGGAACCAGTGGTCAGAACTGACCAGAGGCCAGGTGGAAGGCCCTGTGTGGCCACCTGTCCACAGCACTGGGGAGGGGGCAGGGTGGGGCTCCCTCATGCCCCTCCTGCTGCTGGCTGCACCTCTCTAGAGGAAGTGGACCCTCTGCCCAAGGGCCCAGGTCTCCTGCCTATGGGACCTGCCTGTTTCCTGGCCTGCCCGCCCCCCCTTCCCCAACCCCTGCAGCGGGGGCCACACTTTCTGGCATCTCTCAGAAGGGCAGAAGGGGGGGGCATGGCAGAGTTTAACCCTAGAATTTCCCCGGGGGTTTAACCCTAGAATTGGCCTGCATGTTAGCAGGCTGTGTGGACCAAATCGGCCCACCGCTGGTCTTGGCGCCACGCCGTCGCTGCTCGTGGTCCCCCCGCTCGGAGCCCTCCGCCGCCGGGCTCAGGCCGGAGCCGCCGCTGCCGCCGCCGGGGAGGGGGGGAGGGGTCATAAATAACCGCGGGCGGCGCGGGCTGCACAGACGGTGACCCGAGACGTCCTGGGGGAGCGCGAGGCCAGCCTGCTGCCCCATGCTCAGGCCCGCCGGCCTTGACCCTCCCACTCCCCCCAGCAGACTGCCCCCTCCATGCCGGACTTGGACGGAGGAGCAGAGGACACCAGCCCCTGAGAGCACAGGTGGAGCTGCCCCCCTCAGCCTGCCTGCCCCTCGGCAGCCCCCAGCAAGTACCTTGCACCATGCAGACCCAGACCCCAGTGGTAAACCAGCTGGGGCCCCTCACACATTCCTGCAAAGTGGCCAGAACCTCCAGGAATGTCCGATCAGACCAGTGAGGACTGCACTGCTGGACCCCTGGCCTTTGCCTGCTAGGAGCTGGCATTAGGAGATGGGAAGGTGTTTCTGGGGCCCGTCTGTCCACTGAGCTTAACCTGTGCCTCCCAAAGGAGCCAAAGTCCAGGATGCAGTTAGGCCTGGTCTGAGACACACGCGTGTTGGGGTTCCAGTGGGCACCTGCCAGGTAATCCCATGCAGACCTTGCTGTGATGCTGACATGTAACCCACCATGTTACAAGACACACGCACAGCTCAGCGACACGCACGCACACACACACACACAGCTCCACAACACATGTGCAGCTCAGTGACACACGTGTACCCATCTGGACACATACAGCTCAGCGACACACGCATGCCCACCTGGACGCACACAGCTCAGTGATACACGTGTGCCCATCTGGACACACGCACAGTTCCGTGACACACACGTATACATCTGGACACACACACAGGTCAGTAACACACGCGTGCCCATCTGGACACATGCACAGTTCAGTGACACACGTGTACCTATCTGGATACACACACAGCTCAGCGACACATGCGTGCCCATCTGGACACACAGCTCAGTGGGCCTGCAGTGCAGGGGCCAAACATGAGGACTTCTCTCAGAGCCGTGGCTTCAGCCCTTCCTCTCCCTGGGCCAGGAAAGCTCGCGGACGCCCTGCTGCCCTGGGGGTGAATGTGGAGGATTCAATGGAGGACCCTGCTGGTCCTCACTCCATGCACCTCGCTATCCTTGCACCCACTCCAGGAAGGCCACACAGCCAGCGCCCAGCACTCGGGGCCACCCACCCCCACATTCCAGGGGTGGCCTGCATGGGAAGGCTGCGAGCTCACGTGTGTGCCCCTTCCTCCTGCCTTGGCCACAGCCCCAGCACAGATCGCAGGTACCCTAGGTGAGGGCCGGTCCCAGCTGTGCTGTCGCACGCCCACTCTGTGAGCTTCCCTGCCCCAGCCTGGGCAGAACGGCAAGCAGCGGGACCACGGGTCACCAGACAGTCCGCGAGGCCAGGCTGGACTTTGCCACAGAAGTCAGCTCCTGTCCTTGTCCCTTGCCAAGGGGGAGCATGAGCACAGGAAGGCTCCTGCCCAGGGACACCAGGTGGACACTGAAAGAGGAGAGAGACGTCCAGGTGGGACGCAGAGCAAACCTTGCTGATGGGACCTGGCACTGGGGGGCGTGGGGGGAGAAGTCTGGGTGGGGTCAGGTAGCCACAGGAGACTCTCAGACTGCATAGGGGCTTCCAGGGGACCCCAGAAGTGGCTGTGCGTCTCCTGCTGGGGTGCACGCTGCTTGCGAGCTCTTGTTCACCCACCACCGCCCACGTGCCTGGCCCCGCCGGTGCTCAGTGCTCAGTGTGTGAGGGCTACACCAGGGGACCACCCCATGCTATCTGGGGGCCCCAGGTCACAGAGGGCTCTTGGGCTTGCTGGCCATTCTCAGCCAAGCCGGCCTTGTGGCTCCTACCACTTTCCCCAGCAGACTCTCCCAGCTCCAGAAGCTTCGTAGACCACAGGTCTCCTCTTGCTCGGCACCGGGAGTACCCTGGTGGTGCCCACGCTGCGCGGTAAGGCTGCCAAATGCCGTGGCTGCTGTGTTTCGAGGACAGTGCTGGCAGCCCAGGAGCAGTGCTGACGTCCCTGTGATGGACTCCACGTGGCTGGGGGCCACGCCTGCACAGAGACCGGACCCTGGCCCGTGCTGTGGCCCCTGAGCGCCAGCATCCCGGTGTTGAGGACCTGAGGCCTCCTGGCATGTCCTCTGAGCTGCACTGAGGATCCGTGGAGCAGTCTTGTTCTCTGGGGCTCTGGGGGGCAGAGGTCAGGCAAGGGTGTGACGCCTCAGGACAAAGAAAAAACAGCCAGCGTTGCCTGGTGACTCCCTGCTGGGCTGTGTCCCTGGATGTGTAAGACGAAGCTGATGGCCCAGCCCCAGGGAGCCTGCCGGTGCACAGCCCTGGCCCCAGCGTGGCTGTGTGGGAGCGGCACACAGCATGTGACACAGCAGCAGCAAGGGTGCGTGGATGCACAGCACAGTCTGGCAGTGTGCACACAGGTGCATGCTGTGGGACACGCTGCCTCACACACAGCTGTGAGCCCCAGCCCTGTTGTCAGGGGTCTTGGTGGGATCTGCTTGAAGAGACTGAAGTGAACCCCAGTTGGGTTCCCGTTAATTCTTGGTGGAATGAGACTTGCACCCACACAGTGCACACAGGCTCCACTACGTAGTTGGCGTTGGCACAGCTCGGGAAGAGGCATGGGATTGAGACTCCACTGAGGGGTCCCTTGGAGGCTGGCAGGGACTTTTTGGTCAAGGCAGGTATTTTTAGGGTCAGCAAGCTTGGGTGGACAATGAGTTTGATTCTGTTTCTTACCACAAGTCTATCCAGTCTCAGACTGGCTTCCCAAGGTCACAGACTAAGCCTGACCCTGACCAAGGCCGAGTGCCAATCGCCCACTGCCAGTGGGCCCATTCCCTGGGCTCAGGTTGAGTCGGTGCCACGCTTTCAGGGTGCACGGGTCCTTTGTGGGTGGTGTCACTGTTGTCTGGGTGTGAGAGTCCCGGTGTCTCTGTGGCTGACCGCTCTCCCAGGGGAACACCCTCTCTGCTGTGCCTGGGATATTGTTAGTTGAGAACAGAACCCCCACACTGTGGCCTGGGGCACGGCTGCAGAAGGGGATGGGCCATGGCCAGGCAGCCTGGGGTTTGCTGAGACCCCCCAGATCCCTGTGTGGAGGCTGTGCCTGAATCTACCACAGGCAGGGCAGGGCTGTACAGCCCATCACAACCCGGTGCTTCCCGCAGGGTGTGCAGGAGCCCCAGATTGGCCCCCGGGGCTTCCTGCTTGCAGACAAGGAACCAGGTGGCTGCTTGTAAGCCCCTGAGGTGTGGAAGCCGAGGCAGCCAGCAAGAGGGGCTGGACTGAAGGCATTTTTAGCTCTTGGAGGAGTTGGATGCTCTGCTCAGGCAGGTGCCTTCCTGGACTGACTAGCCCTGCTGCAGTCTGTCTCGTTGGAGAGCTGGGTAGTTAGATCTGAGCTGCAGTGGCGGTGTGTGCAGCCTCCCGAGCCCCCGGCCACAGAGCTGCGACAGGCTGATTCCTCAGTGCTAAGGGCAAAACCAGCACGTGGGCTGGATCGTCACATTTCCGCTGGCAGCGTGGTCCTCAGCCAGCTTCCCGGTGCTGCTTGTGCTGATGGCCCGCTTCCTCTTTCTGCTCTGATCCGTCCCGGGCACACTGGGATGTTTCTGAGGACTCAGTACTAAGTGCTTACTGCTTATTAAGTGAACTGCCCTGGTGGGCACATGCCCTTTCAGCTCAGCCCCTAGTGCCTCCTTTCCCATTCCCTTCTTCAGGGTCTGCCTTTGCTTGAGTGACCCTCCAGCACAGACTGGCTGAGTAGGTGGGTGGGTAGACGGATGACGGATGATGGATGGATGCAGAAGAATGGATGGGTGGAAGATGATGGATGGGTGGGTAGGTGGGTGGATGGACGAAGATGAATGAGTGGATTATGGGTGGGTGAGTGGGCTGGTGGATGGGTGGATAAGTGGGTAGATGATGGGTGGGTGGAGATGATGGGTGGTAGATGGGTGGGTGGATAGATAGATGGTGAATGGATGAGTGGGTAGAGGGTAGGTGGGTGAGTGAGTTGATGGGTGGTTGGATGGATGGATGGGTGGATGGGAGATGATGGATGGATGGATGGGTAGACAGATGCTGGATGGGCGGATGAGTGGATAGATGGCTGATGGCTGAGTGGATGAGTAGATTGATGGATGATGGATGATAGATGATGGATGGGTAGATGGATGGATGGCAGATGATTGATGGATGGATGGTGGATGATGGATGGGTGCTATGATCTGAATATTTGTGCCCCTGAACTCATGCAGAATTTTGTCCCCAGAGTCTTATGTTAACGGTACCAAGAAGGGGGAACTTAATCCAACTATGGAATTTAGACAGGAGGTTTTGGGAAGTGATTGGATTGGATTGGGTTGTTGGGATAGAGCCCCATGGTGGACTCCTGGGGGCTCTATCAGGAGAGGCGACGGGCGTGAACACTCTGCCATGATGGGTTAGGGTCCCAGAGGCCCTAGTGCCTGCGCTTTGAGCCTCCAGAACTGTGAGCAAAGTAGACTCCCTTCAGAGTGGCCGTGTTTCCCTGCAGTGGCAGGAAGCTGACCGACACGCGGAGTGGCTGGACAGTGGGGTGCGTGAGCACACTTCTCTCCGTGTGCATTTCTGTGGTCTCCTTTACAGATCGTGAGTCTGCAGCCAGCCGTGTGTGTTCATCTCCCCATCCCCAGGCTCCCTACCCAAACCAGCCGTCTGTCTCCTGTCACCATGTTAAGTCCCCCTCACAGCAAGCCTCTTAGAAACCCCACCCCCAGTGATGTAACCCAGCCCACTCACACCCATTGTTTCTGGGATGCCCCCAGAGTTTGCCTCCTGGTGGGCCCATGTGACCAACCTGAATCCAGGGGCTCTTTGGGGGAGCAGCGAGGCCCCACCTCTGCTCCAAGGTCTGGGGTTTGGTCCTCCTGCACCTCCCAGGGCCCGCACAGCTGCGTGGTTCCCCTTCAAGAAGCTCTACCCCCAGTGTCGTGTCCTGCAGCTGCCCGGGGCCTTATTACTCCTGTGGCATTTCTGACTCAGTTGAAAATCTGAATCATATTTTGCAACTGTACTGATATAAAGAAAAATGTCATCCATACCAGATTCACTATTATTACATACTTTTTTCTTCTGATGTTAAAGAAATTTGAACCTAAGGCCCAGGTGCTATGCTCGCTGCACCTGGTGGGGACGTGGGTCCTGCTACCACCTACTGAGGGCTCAGCAAACCACCCTGGGTGTCCCCTCTCTTGCTGGGGACCCTCTGCCTCAGGGCTGGCCAGAGGTGAGCTGCAGGTAGTGGGTAGTGTTGACAGCAGGCTGAATTTTTTAAAAAAGATTTTATTTATTTATTTGACAGGTAGAGTTATTGATAGTGAAAGAGAGAGACAGAGAGAAAGGTCTTCCTTCCATTGGTTCACTCCCCAAATGGCCGCAACGGCCAGAGCTGCACTGATCCGAAGCCAGGAGCCAGGTGCTTCCTCCTGGTCTCCTACGCGTGTGCAGGGGTGCAAGCCCTTGGGCCATCTTCTACTACTTTCCCAGGCCATAGCAGAGAGCTGGACTGGAAGAGGAGCAACCGGAACTAGAACCAGTGTCCATATGGGATGCCGGCGCTGCAGGCAGAGGATTAATCTAGCGCACCACGGTGACAGCCAGGCTGAATTTTTTTTTTTAAAAGATTTATTTATTTATTTGAGACGCAGAGTTACAGAGAGACAGAAACAGAGAGAGAGAGAGAGAGAGGTCTGTTATCTGCTGGTTCACTCCCCAGATGACTGCAATGGCCAGAGCTGCGCCGATCCGAAGCCAGGATCCAGGAGCTTCTTCCAGGCCTCCCATGTGGGTGCAGGGGCCCAAGGACTTGAGCCTTCTCCTTCTTATTTTTTTTTAAATATTTAAGATTTATTTATTTATTTGAAAGCGTTACACAGAGAGAGGAGAGGCAGAGAGAGAAGAGAGAGAGAGAGAGAGGTCTTCCATCCTCTTGTTCACTCCCCTGTTGGCCACAATGGCCGGAGCTGCGCTGATCCAAAGCCAGGAGCCAGGATCTTCTTCCGGGTCTCCCACACGGGTGCAGGGGCTCAAGGACTTGGGACATCTTCTATTGCTTTCTCAGGGCATAGCAGAGAGTTGGATCAGAAGTGGAGCAGCCAGGACTCGAACCGGCACCCATATGGGATGCTGGCACTGCAGGCGGCAGCTTTACCTGCTATGCCACAGCGCTGGCCCCAGGCTGAATTTTTTTTTTAAGATTTTATTTATTTATTTGAGAGGTAGAGTTATAGACATACACACACAGAGAGAGAGAGAGAGAGAGAGAGGTCTTCCTTCTGTTGGTTCACCCCCCAAATGGCTGCTATGGCCGGCGCTGCACCGATCCGAAGCCAGGAGCCAGGTTCTTCTTCCTGGTCTCCCATGCGGGTGCAGGGCCCAAGCACTTGGGCCATCCTCCACTGCCCTCCAGGGCCACAGCAGAAAGCTAGACTGGAAGAGGAGCAACTGGGACTAGAACCCGGTGCCCATATGGGATGCTGGCACCGCAGGCGGAGGATTAACCAAGTGAGCCACGGCCCCGCCCCCTCGGGCTGAATTTTTAAAAACATTTTTAATGTATTTGAGGGGTGAGAGAGACACTGTTTCCCTTCCCCAAATGTCTGTAACAGCTGGGGCTGGACCAGGCTGAAGCTGGGAGACAGGAGCTGCGTCCAGGAACACACCTCGCTGAACCATCGGGGCTGCCTTGGAGGGTCTGCATTGGCAGGAATTTGGAGTCAGGAGCCAGAGCCAGGAATCGAACCCAGGCACTTGATGTGGGACTCAGGCTTCTCAAGCACCAGGCCAAATGCCCACCCCCAGCAGGCAGAATTTCTGTAGAAAGACAGCCTGCAGGAGGTGGCAGGCAGGGCCAGTCCTGGGTTGGTGGCTGCTAGGAGCTCCTGGCTCCTCCTCTGGCATCTCTGGGGGACATCTCCCCTGGCAGGTGGAGCTAGATGAGGTCCCCGCTGTAAGCCTAAGGCCTGAGCCCCCTCCCCTCCGTACCCCCTTCCTCCAGCCCAGTGGCTCCCTGCTCCCGGGCATGGCCATTGCCCCCTGCAGGTGGACATGGGTGGGCTCTGCCCTGACCACACTGTATCAGGTGCCCAGCCTGGCCGCTCGCTCGGGGAGTGGGTCGCTCTGGGCGTCTGGCATCGATGCAGCCCATGATTAGGGTCCTGCCTGTGATGACAGGAGGCACTTGGGGCTCTGGACCCCATCTGGCCTCCCTGAGCAGCACAGGAGGGTTCCAGAGCGGAGGCCCCTCCCCAACCCCCACCCCGCCTGCAGCTCTGAGGCCAAGACCAATAAAACACCCACCTCACAGGAGACAGCTTTATCTCGTTGATCGGAAGTCTGCCAGCCCAATTTATGATGGACATAAGATCTCCAAGTCTGGATTTATGCTCTGTAGCATAGCGAGAGGTTAATGAGATTAAAAGTGGCTCATGAGGGGACCACAGGCAGGCTCACCCGGCGGCGCCACCACAGAAAGCCTCGCAGCCTGAGACCCCAGACCCAAGGGAGGGGACAGCCCAGCTCTGCCTCAGGACAGGAAGGGGGGCAGGTAAGAGTGGGGCCGGGGCCACCAGGGGAGCCGTGTGGGGCTGGGGCTGGGCCAGGGCTCTGGGGAGCTGAGTTAGTAGAGGGAGCTGTGCATTCTCTCCCTGTGCCTAGGCTTGCTCTGGAACAGGCGGGAGCTGTCCCTGAGCAACTGAAAGGCAGAGCTGTGACCCTGGCTCCAGGGCCACCGCTGGACAGGACTGCTGCGGGTCTGCCTCCAACCACAGCTTCCAGCTCAGACCTCGCCCAAGCTTCTGTCGTTGTCACCCTCTGGGGTCCTGGGGGGTGGGTCTGCTCCGTCAAGGGGCTCCCCGGGCATCCTGCCAGCACAAGGCTGGCATTCTGAGCTCTGGGCAGACCCTGACTTCAGAATTTATACAAATAAACGAAATAAAAAGTGCTGGCAGCCCTGATCTGATTACAGAGTCATTCATTCTCTGGTCGTTAATAATTTGTGCAATAAAAGATTGCGGGCGCACCAGTGAGGGAGAGGCTGTGGCTCAGCCCTCCCTCGGCGCCGGCTGTGGAGCTGGAAACATAAATTATTAGTTTCTTATCGCTCGGCCCGCCATCGCTCATGCTGCCAGGGCCCAGCAGGAGCTGGCGGAGACCCCGCCACCCGCCTTGGCCTGGCTCTCAGCCACCGCTGGTCAGGGACACTCAGGGTAGGGCCCCCTAAGCCCTCCGGGTATGACCCTCCGGTCCAGCCCGGGGTTTCTGGCTGCAGTGAGCCCCTGGTCCAACACAAAACCAGGAAGCTTTGGGGCTTTAAGCCCTGTCCTCTGAGATGCAGACCGTCTCTGTAAGCAAAGCCCATCCCTGTCTGAAGTCTCCCTCACACACCTGGCCACCGCACCTGCTCGAGCAGGGCAGCAGTACTCGTCCTCAACACAGCAACATGTCCGCTCTCCAAGGCCCCACAACCCCTGGCCAGGTCAGAAGCAGAGGTGGCCTCTGAGTGAGACAGTGTCCCCGTGCCGGTGCCCCTGTGGGGGGATCCAGAGCACCTGTGCCCAGTGTGCACCTGCAGGAACGGCTTCTCTGTCTTCTTGTGCCAGGACCTGGCTTTTGACTCGGCAAGGGAGCAGCCAGCAAACTGTTCCAAGGCAGGGCTGGTGCCCAGGAGACGCTGGTGCCTGGCTGGGGTGGGCGTGTCTGGGCTGGGGCAGCCGGGAGCCTTTTGAGGTCTGTGCAGCTGCCTGCACCCCCAGGTGGAGCTGCCAAGGTCTGTGGAGGTGGGGGCTGAACCCAAAGCCCACAGACCCAGAGGACTCCAATCAGGATGGTGATTAAGGCAACTGTGGGAATTACAAGAATGAGCCCCTTGAGCAGGGTCCCCAGCCTGCCTGAGCCGGTCCCCTGGGGCCAAGGCAAGGGTGGACACTGGGAGGGGAGAAGACACCGGCAGGACCCAACTTCTCTCAGGGGCCTCCCAGACCCAGCTTTTGCTCCCTGGGGAGACTGGTGCTAACCCCAATCCAACCTTGAGTTTGTGAGGATGGCGAGCCATGGCGGGGCTCTGCACTCAGCACTTCCTGTGCCTGTGGCCTTGGGAGTGAGAATTCAATGAGACAAAACCAGTGTTTGTTGGGCATCTCCTGAGCACCAGGTACTGGCTGCCATGGCCTCCCACGGCATGGGGCCGTTGGAGCCCCCCACTGCTGCAGACATGTCTCAGTGCCATGTGTGCTTGGCTTGTGAACATCTGGATGCAGTGGTACTGGGCGCCTTTGTGTCCCCATCCACTCATTGTCCTGTCCTCCTCACTTCTGGGCCAGCGTCGATCAACTGGTTTTCCTTCTTGTTACAAGTCACATCTGCTACTCTGCACCCCTGGTGACTTTCGATCAAGTGGATGCCCTGGGCTTCGTGAAGTCCCTTGGATTGGCCCTTCTAGGTCCAGCCTGTGACCTTGCTGGGAGGACTGACCCCTGCGGAGCTTTGCCCGTGGGCCCAGGCTCTCTGGCCTGGCAGGTCAATGCATACCTTGCATGGCCCTGCACGGGCTCTGGCCACGGCTCCTCCTAGCCTCTTGGTTGAGTCTTTCCTGGCCTCTCCTGTCACGTGCACAGCATGGGCTGGCCTGGGCTCTGTGGACCCTGAGTTTACTCCATGCTGTGCTCCCTGCCTGGGTATCCCTAGATTCCCACTCCACACCCTCCCCTAGGGGCCCCTTCTCTGCACCACAGCTGGAAATCACCTCCCTGGGCTCCCTCCCACCTCTCCCCTGCTGTTTCTGGCAGGGTAAGTCTGGCTACTTTGCTGCAGCTGAACTCCTGTCTGCACACGTGTGCTCACGGGATCCCTATACCAGGGACAGATCTTGGCACAGAGGGGTCCCCACCAGTGCTTTCTGAGTGACCCCATGGCTTCGAATAACAAACCCTCAGCTGCATCATCTGCCAGCTGCCTCCACTACTCTGACATCCTGAATGCTGGCCCAGGGAAGGGAGTCAGAGGGGACCCTGCGCCAAGGGCCTGGGAGCCATGGCTCCCTGCAGCACTGTCAGGCTGGCCACTCTCTCCAGGACTCTGAGCCGACCTGAGGCTACTACTGCAGGAGTCGGAGGACCAGGGTTGGGTGGCCTACAGTAGAGCTTGGTGTACTGTGGGCCCTGGAGCGGGATCCCTCTGTCCTCAGGGATGGCTCCACCACTGGTCATGGGTGCTGCCATGGGAGAGCAAACCGAGTCCTGGAGAAACCCCAGTGCAGGGGTGAGGCCGATGCCTGGAAGAGCACTTGTGGGCTGCAGGGCGAGCACATGCAGGTGCCCCGCAGGGCACAGCTGGGACAGGTGCACAGGAGAGACGAGCAGGGCTGGAGGCGTCTGGCTGTGGCTTAGAGCAGATGTCGTCTGAAGCAGGTGGTCTCAGGTCTCAGCTCAGATGTCCAGGCACTCAAGGAGAGGGTGTTATTGACACAGGGCCTGGGGGAGCTGTCCAGGACTAGTGCTGTGGCCAAAGGTGTAGCCTGGGACGGGCATGGTCTGCTTCAGATGGACAAAGGGACTCAGGCCTCAGCTCTCAGCTGTGCAAACAGACTGGCAGGAGGGTCAGGAATGGTACCCAGAGCAGGACTGGGGGCAGTGGACAGATAGAGCAGGGGCATGGAGGCACACCCCTTGTTCTCAGTCAGTCCTCCTGGTTGCTGGTTGGGCCTCCTGGTTCCTGGTTGGGCCTCCTGGTTGCTGGTTGGGCCTCCTGGTTCCTGGTTGGGCCTCCTGGTTGCTGGTTGGGCCTCCTGGTTCCTGGTTGGTCCTCCTGGTTCCTGGTAGGCCCTCTTGGTTCCAGGTCAGTCCTCCTGGTTCTAGGTTGGTCCTCCTGGTTCTAGGCCGGTCCTCCTCATGATTGGTCTTAAGCTGGGTGTGTTTCTCTTGTTGGAAGGCCCTGGTGGGACACTTTTTGCCCCCCAGGCAACACTCTGCCCAGAGAGTACCTGGGAAGAGGCCTCCGTCCAAAATGCCATCCACCCTCAGTGCAGCCAAGAGAGTGAAGGGCTCTGCAGAGCCATGCTGGGAGCGCTGCCTCTGGCCATCTCAGAGGAGCGGGCAGCCCAGGGTCACTCCCATACTGTGGCCTCCTTCCCCGCCAGGCGCTGTCCTGAGGGGCAGAAGCTTGTGCCCAGGACGCAGTTGTGCTGTCTCTGAGGAGCCCTCCCCTGCCCCACAGCTGCTCCCCGTGTGCCTTCGTCCTCCCTGAGGCCTGGAACTACTGGCAGCCGTCCTGCTGTTTCTCCTTGGCCTCACACACAGCACTGCTCGACCTGTCATTTCCTAACTCGTTAACTCCAGGCTCCGCCGCCTGCAGGGCCAGCACACACTCATTAGTCCTCCCTGGTTCAGCTCAGCCATCACCAGCCGCCTCGGTGCCAGGCACAGCGTTTTGAGCCCAGGGGGACAGACGAGTAGCCCACACAGCCCCTTCTCCCTGGTGTGGGGGCTCTCGGGGCCAGCAGCACCCAGGACCCGGTATTTCACAGGCCTAATCTCAGGCGGCAGCCGGCAGGTGCCAGAGTGGGTCTGAGGCCTGTCCTCCTGCACCTCTGGGCTCTGACAGAGTCCGTTCTGGGATTGTTAACACAGCTTTAGCTAGGGATGTCTCAGAGACATCTGGGCTGCAAGCAGAGGAAGCAGGAGTCCACAGGGTGCAGAGGGGCCACTGCCGCCGGGCTCTGCTGGTGCTGAAGCTGCCTCGGGCTCCATGGCTCCAGGAAGCGGGCTGTCCTGATTTCTGAAGCTGCCAGCTTGCTGCAGACACAGGGCACAGGCCAGCCCACCTCTGTCCCCAGGAGCTACCGTGTCCCCCTGGGCACCATGACCCCAGCACGTCACTCTGCGGCTCACGCTTGCTTTCCGATTCCTCCAGCCTCTTCACTCTGCAACCGGCCTTGCTCCCACCCTGGCTCCCATTCCCAGATCTCCCTCCAAGTCCAGGCCCCAACCTCCACATGGAACCCCACACGTGTGTGCTTCTACAAACAAGGGCATGCAGCAGGCACACAGACCTACTGATGCCCCTTACCAGGCTGTGCACTTACACAGAGACACAGCTCACCAGGTCCCCTTCACCTGGGCCTGGAGACCCTGAGGGGGAGCTCCCAGCCCCCACTCTGCATGGCAGTCCCTAGACTGATTTCATTTATCACTGGCTGAGGATGAGTAATTTTATCACGAAGCACAGTTCAGGGTGATGGATGAGGGAGTGGGGGCAGGTGATTGCCTCACTGACCCTCCCCCCCCACCTTGGAGAGGGAGGATGGGAGGAGACGTCGCCTTTTTAGGAGGGGGCGGGACCAGCCACTGCACAGCAGGTTAGGTCGCACCCAGGCTCAAATCCTCACTGCTCCACTTCCCATCCAGCTGGGAAGGCAGGAGAGATGGAGAGCAGGCTCAAGTGCTGGGCCCTGCTTCCCACACCGGAGGCCTGGGTGGAGCTCCAGGCTCCTGGCTTCGGCCTAGTCCAGCCTCGGCCTTGTCTGCCATTTGGGGAGTGAACCAGCAGATGGAAGATCTCTCTCTCCTCCTCTCTCTGTTACCCTGCCTTTCAGATATAGATTCATCACTTGAAATGCAGTTAGAGAGAGAGAGAGAGAGAGAGAGAGAGATCTTCCATCTGCTGGTTCATTCCCCAAATGCATGCAAGAACCAGGGTTGGGCCAAGCTGTAGCCAGGAGCTTGGAACTCCTTCTGGGTCTCCCACGTGGGTGCAGCATCTTCTGCTGCCTTTCTGGGTGCATTAAGCAGGGAGCTGGGTCAGAAACAGAGCAGCTGGGATTCGAACTGGAGCTCATTGAGGATGCTGGTGTTGGAGGTGGCACAGGTAGCAGCTTAACCTGTAGGTCACAACGGCTGCTCCAAAATAAATCTTAATAAAAGAAAAGAAGGGAGCCGGCGCCGTGGCTCAATAGGCTAATCCTCCACCTTGCGGCGCCGGCACACCGGGTTCTAGTCCCGGTTGGGGCGCCGGATTCTGTCCCGGTTGCCCCTCTTCCAGGCCAGCTCTCTGCTATGGCCAGGGAGTGCAGTGGAGGATGGCCCAGGTGCTTGGGCCCTGCACCCCATGGGAGACCAGGAAAAGCACCTGGCTCCTGGCTCCTGCCAGGATCAGCGCGGTGCGCCGGCTGCAGCGGCGGCCATTGGAGGGTGAACCAGCGGCAAAGGAAGACCTTTCTCTCTCTGTCTCTCTCTCTCACTGTCTACTCTGCCTGTCAAAAAAAAAAAAAAAAAAAAAAAAAAAAAAAAAAAAAAAAAAGAAGGAAGGAAGGGGCCGGATGAGGAGGGAAGGGTCCCCACCAGGAGGCTGGAGGCCCACAGGGCCCTCCGTGGTGTGGGTCTTGGGACAAGCAGGGGGGGTGACCCCCATGCCGGGGCAGAGGAGTAGATTCTTTGAGCCACGTCCAGCCTTTCCCAGCAATGCCAACTGCCCGTTAGCTGCGTAGAATTCTCCATCCACACCTGCACAGACATTGGTGAGTTTTCTGGGGCCTCTCTTTCAGCTATTCCAGGTAGGGACGCTGAACTGCAGCTGAGCCTGGCTGCTCCCCAGCTCCAAGGTGCTGGGCCACAGTGGGTGGCTGCAGGACTGGGCAGGACGGTGCTGGACCTCACAGGGTCCCCAGGGAATGGAGACCCAGGCCCCTACTCTGGCTCTATGCCCCAGGAAGGGCTCCCTACTGGACATCAGGACAGCCACTTTCAGCCCTGCTGCCTGCCCCTCTGCCCAGGCTGGAGGACGCTGTCCCCATCTCCCTAGTGGCACCGCCAGCGCTGACAGCCTCACTGCCCCTGTGGTTGACAAGCACAAGGGAGCCGTCCCGCCACCCCCAGCCGCGCGGGCGAAGGGAGGGGGCGCTGGCGCGGAGGAGCTGTCCCCAGGCAGCCGGGCAGCGCGTCCCCGGAGGCCGCCGGCGGCAGCGGAGGCGCCAGGCGCGTCCGGGAAGTCTGGGCGGCCGCCCGCCCGCGGCTGCCCCCGGGTCCTGCGCCCGGGCCAATCGCGGCGACTCCGCGGCGGCACCCCGCCCGCGCGCGCTTAACCCTTTCCTCCCCGGCGCGGTCAGACCTCATTGGAGCGCATGCAGCCAGGGCAACCTGGGCTTGGTCACTGCCTGGGGAGTCACGGCAGCCAGCTGGCTCTGGGCGAGCTGCAGGCTAAGCAGGGCTGCTTCTCCGCAGGGTTCTCTGCAGCCGGGCCCAGCCCGGCTTCCTCCCGGCTTCCTCCCAGCTGCGCGGTTCTCACTAGGGCTGCTGTGCTGGGTGCCTCCGTGAAGTCGCTCCTTCCTTCTGGACGCTGAGGCTCCGAGAGGCCCCGCACACTGCCCAGTCAGCAAGAGGGGCTGAACGGGACCCCTCCCAGCAGTGGCTGAAGCCTTCCAGCTCTCCCTCCCACCGCTAGCCTCCTCTTTCCTGGCGGCTGCTCCTTCCAGCCCTACAGCCTCCCAGAGCATCACAGCACGCACAGACACACACAGGACACACACACAGACACACAGGCACACGCACACACAGACACACACATGGACACACAGGACACACACGCACACAGAGACACACAGGCACATGCACACACAGAGACACAGGCATACACACATGGACACACAGGACACACACACAGACACACAGGCACACGCACACACAGACACACACATGGACACACAGGACACACACGCACACAGAGACACACAGAGACACACAGGCACATGCACACACAGAGAGACACAGGCATACACACATGGACACACACGGACACACATGTCGACATACACGGACACACAGGCACACGCACACACACAGAGGCACACATGGGCACACACACACACATGGACTCTCACACCCGTTGTAGGTCCTGCTTTCCTTTGGACCATGTCCAGTCCCTCTGCACGGCAAGGTGTAGAAGATTCACCTGCAGGGGCAGGTGCTGTGCACAGGGGGTTAATGTGCCACTTGTGACCCCCAGCACCCCACTTCCCATCCAGCTCCCTGCTAATTAGCGCCTGGGAAAGCTGTGGAGGACGGCCCAGGTGCTGGGCCCCTGCACCTGTGTGGGAGCCCTGGATGGAGCTCCTGGACCCTGGCTTCGACCTGGCCTGGGGAGTGAACCAGCACATGAAACCTCTCTCTCTGTAACTCTGCCTTTCAGATAAATAAATAAACCTTAAAAAAATCACCTGCGGGGCCGGCGCCGCGGCTCACTAGGCTAATCTTCCGCCTTGCGGCGCCGGCTCACCGGGTTCTAGTCCCGGTTGGGGCGCCAGATTCTGTCCCGGTTGCCCCTCTTCCAGGCCAGCTCTCTGCTGTGGCCCGGGAGTGCAGTGGAGGATGCCCAAGTGCTTGGGCCCTGCACCCCATGGGAGACCAGGAGAAGCACCTGGCTCCTGCCATCGGATCAGCGCGGTGCGCCGGCCGCGGCGGCCATTGGAGGGTGAACCAACGGCAAAGGAAGACCTTTCTCTCTGTCTCTCTCTCTCACTGCCCACTCTGCCTGTCAAAAAAAAAATAAATAAAAATAAAAATTAAAAAAAAGAAAGCATCCTTGAGAGTCACCTGGGGAGAGTGGAGGGGAGTGGCTGGAACAGGGCAAGTGCCTCCATTGCTGCTCCGACTGGGAGTCGCCTGTGATCTGAGTCCTGGCCAGGTAGGAGGGCACCAGGGCAGGCAAGGTGGCCCAGACCTGGCTCTGAGGAAGGAGCTGCAGTCCCCTTGCTGATCAGATGGGTCCCCAGGGTGCTGTCTGCAGGACAGGGGTCTCCTGGGGGCTGGGGTGTGTCTGTAGGTCCTCTGGAGGAAGAGTCGACTCCAGACACTCCCGAGCCAGAAAATGTTGACTCAGCACTCTAATAAGGAAAGACTTCAATACTTACCCCTCACCGACCCTCAAGGAGCCAAGCAGACTGGCTGTGAGCCAAGACCCTCTTGCTGCACAAAGTAAAGCCACCACCTGTGATGCCGGCATCCCATATGGGCTCCGGTTCGAGTCCCAGCTGCTTCACTTCTGATCCTGCTTCCTGCTAATGAGCCTGGGAAAGCAGCAGCAGATGGCTCAAGTACTTGGGTACCTGCCACTCATGTGGGAGACCAGGCTGGAGTTCCAGACTCCTGGCTTGAGCCTGGCCCAACATCAGTCATTGCAGACATTAGGGGAGCAAACTGGCAGATGGAATATATCTGTCTTGCCTTCTCTCTGTCTCTGTAACTCTGCCTTTCAACTAAATACAATCAAATAAGAGGCCAGCTTGAACTGCCACACGGGGGTGGCATTCTGATCACACAACAGAGAATTATAAGAGCATCTTGAAAGAAGAGAAGGCTTTCCAGTACCAGGGATGGCAGAAAAGTCTTGGGACTTTTGTCACCCAGGACAGGCAGAATGAACGGCTCCTACCGGCCCAGCTGTGCTAGAGCCCGCACAGCTGCTCCACCAGGGTCTCCTGACAGGGAGACGGCGGCAGACCTGGTGGTAAGAGGAGAGATCTCGGCTGGCGCCATGGCTCACTAGGTTAATCCTCAGCCTGTGGCGCCGGCACACAGGGTTCTAGTCCTGGTTGGGGCGCCAGATTCTGTCCCGGTTGCTCCTCTTCCAGTCCAGCTCTCTGCTGTGGCCAGGGAGTGCAGTGTAGGATGGCCCAGGTCCTTGGGCCCTGCACCCCATGGGAGACCAGGAGGAAGCACCTGGCTCCTGGCTTCAGATTGGCGCAGTATGCCGGCCACAACACGCCTGCCATAGCGGCCACTTGGGGGGTGAACCAATGGAAAAAGGAAGACCTTTCTCTCTGTCTCTCTCTCTCACTGTCCACTCTGCCTGTCAAAAAAATAAAAATAAAAATAAATAAAAGAGGAGAGGTGTCATCTCAGATGCTGCCTGAACCTGTGGCCGAGACATCCCCTGTGAAGCTGGCCTCTGCTGTCTGCCTGCCCCCAGGCATTTTGGTGGGGTCAGGGGCTGGAGAGCTGGCCAAGTGTCCAGCCCCTTCCTAGGTGGACAGAGTCTATCTGGCAGCTGCTGGCCCAGGACCCCACAATGCTGCTGAGCAGGAAACCTGAGAAATGGGCTCTCGAAAGCCAGGGTGACTGAGGGCACCCTGGCTGCACACGCCATCACACGTGTGATGAAGCCACAGCTGACTGAGGGCACCCTGGCTGCACACACCATCAGCACACAAGGAAGCCACAGCTGATGGTGGGCACCCTGGCTGCACACACCATCACACGTGTGATGAAGCCACAGCTGACGGAGGGCACCCTGGCTGCACACACCATCAGCACGCAAGGAAGCCACAGCTGATGGTGGGCACCCTGGCTGCACACACCATCACACGTGTGATGAAGCCACAGCTGATGGTGGGCACCCTGGCTGCACACACCATCACACGTGTGATGAAGCCACAGCTGATGGTGGTGGAGACAAGGGTCAATGCCCAACCAGGGCGCCCACGGTGTGCAGCTCAGGTCAGGCCTGACACAGGCACCCCCGAGATTTCTCACTCCTTGTCTCTTCTGGAATTTCTGAGCCTGAGGAAGTGACGCACACGAGCTGGCACTCCCTCTGGGTGACAAGGGCAGGCAGGTGCTGTCCCCTCGGGATCTGCCCCTGCCCCTCCTCTGGCCACCAGGCCCACCTATGAAAAGGTAAAGTCTTTGATGCCAGGCTTCCCTGCAAGAGGGGGTTCACCGAGGAGGGGAGCCCGCTGTTCTGGGAAGGGAGCCTTGGACCATGGACCCCCCAGCTGCCACCCAGAAGTCAAAGGCAGGGCTGGCGAGGTTGGGGTAAGTAGGAGGCATTAGGGTGAGACGCACCTGGGAGCTGTTCCTCTGAGAGGCTTGGCCAGGGTGGATGAGGCTTGGAGTCGCTGCCTCTCCAACCTGAGCTGGTTCAGGACCCAGGTTCTTCTTCACTGGAGGGCTTGACGTCTCAGAAGGACGCTCCCCAAGGAACAAGGTGAGCCCTAGGAGGGGCTGGGATACCTAGCATCAGGCCAAGGGCAGGAGTACTTGTGGGGAGCAGGGGAGGAGGAAGGGCAGTGGTGGGGGCGGGGAGGGTCCCACCATGGGCTCAGGGAGACGCAAGGGCGGGCAGACTGACAGCAGTGTGGCCTGTGGGGCTCCATGGGGCTGGATGCAGGACAGAGGGAGACTGGAAGTGGCCAAGGGTAGGGCCCTGTGTGTGGGAGGCTGGGGAAGCCCTGGGCGCAGATCTGGAGGGTGCTGACCTGTCTGTGAGGACTACAGGGCCAGTTTCCCAGGAAATGGCTCTGGGGACTCACGCACGGCTGGACGGCTGAGTGTGGCAGGCATATGTGGCTGGCATTGCTAATTTATTTACTGTATTGAAATGAAATCCATGTAACATGAAAATAGCGCTTCCAGTGGCATTTACTTCACTCACAATTGGTACAAACCTCACTTCCACTTAGTCCTTTTTTTTCCAAAAAATTGTTGCCATGACTTTTGCTCAACGTCCCACGCATGTCACTCTGACGTGGAAGCAGAAGTCAGAACCAAACGTCCAAGGACGGACCCTTGCTGGCACCTGAGCCTCATGCGAGGGTTTGGGCCCGGGGTGAGCACGGGGCGATGGGAGCCTGGGCGTTGCTGGGTTTGCCTTTTCTGGAAAAGCTTCCTGCTTGCTCACCCTTGCTGCCCACGCGCTCTTACCGCAGCCGTGGGCTTCCCTCGGGGTCTGCACATCTAGGGAGGAGCAGTGGCGACCCCTGGTGGCCGACTTGGAGCTTTCTGTGTTGTAGCGGCCTTGAGCGCTGGGCCTCAGTGAGGGTACTGCAGGTGTGGGAAAGCTCACCGCCCAGGATTGGAGAGGGGACCCCCGTGTGCAGGAAGCGGCAGGGGCCCACCAACCAACCGAGCCTCAGGCCACGTTTCTTGGGGGTGACCTGAAGAAAGGCCGAGCTGTGGAGTGGTGGGAGTGACAGGTGACCTGGGAACAGATCCGAGGGGGGACGGGGCTCAGGAGAAATCTGTGTGTGTTGGCGCCAAGCCAGGGCCTTCCCCTGCTCCTCTGCCTTTCGGTTCCCAGCTGAACTCCTGGCTTCAGGAATCCCCGGCCTGGGGTTCAGGGTTCAGCATCCCCCACGGCTAGCACCGTGCTCATGGACGTACCCTGAGCCTTTGGCCACTGTGCACCGTCCAAGGTGACCTCAAAGAGAGACACGGGATGTGGCCGAGAGCCGAGAGCCCTGGCAGCTGGGATCCACGCTCTTTGGGTGTCTGCTTCCTCAATGAGTGGCCTCTGGTGGCCACTTCTGCCCAACAGGCTGAGGAAGAGGCCTGGGACCTGGGACCCCAATCCACGTCATCTCTGAGGTTGTAAGAAACATTTTTTCCAGCGAAAGTTTCAATCTTCACATTTGTATGAATTATTGTAAAAATAAGCAACACAGGGCCTAGCCGGGGTCTCCACAGAGCATCACCCCTGGCTCCTGAACTTGAGGCTCCAGGGTCTGCAGGGCGTGTGAGCTGGGCCTTGAGGAGAAGCAGGTGGGGTGGGGTGGGGAGGCTGGCCCCGACGAGTGAGTTGGACATGTCAGCCCATGTGGTAGACACGTGTGCTCACTCAGCTTTAATACTGGGTGCCCGTGACGCAGCAAACGGAGGCCGTCTCGTGTTACTTGCTCTCAGGGGGAGGCGGGCCACCTGCCAGCCACTCTCCAGCCCCAGCCCCAGCCCCAGCCCCAGCAGGGGGGGCTGCTCAGCAGGATGCCTGATGGGCAGGAAAGATGGTGAAACCCCAGGCTCCCCGTGCGTTTGTGACGGTGCAGCTGTCTCCGGGCCCTGCACAGAACTGGCAGCGGTGCCCCGCTGTCTGCGGCCCTAGCTGAGACCCTGTGAGTCGTGCTGATAAACGTTCGCGCTCTTGTGTGGAACTTGCTTCCTCACGTCTCAGTCTCAGGATTCCTGCTCTGCTAAGGGTGGGGGGAGGGGCATTACGGGCTGTACCCCTCCGGCTCTGCCACTCAGTGGGACCCTCCTGGTGCCCATGCTCTGTGCAGTGCCCCCTGCCTGCAGCCAAGTGGGACTCACGAGCTGAACAGCCTCACTTCTGAGAAGAGGCTGCACAGAGACCACAGTCCCCATCTTGGTCCCCTGTCACCCCGGGGAAGCCGAGTGCCACGCTGTGCAGCTCCGCTGGAGGAGTGTGAACAGCGTTCCTGGGCTGTGGGACACTCATGCAGGGGTTGGGTCTCATCACGGAGCAATGCGACCACAGCCAGAGTCTCAGGAAGAAGTGGAGTTCCCCTAACAAACCTTCAGAAGAGACCACGACCCTGGATAGGAACCGAGGGTAGATCTGAAGCCTGCAGACTGCATCCTGTTTCCGATGCACAGCAACTGTGAGACAGGAAGCGCGTGTTGAAAGTGTGATGGTGTGGGAGCCCAACATGGAGCCCAACACACAACTGAACACAGAACCACAGAACCCAACCCAGAACTCAACACGGAACCCAACATGGAGTCCAACACAGAGCCCAACACAGCCCAACACAGAACCTAACGCAGAACTCAACATGGAACCCACACAGAGCCCAAGACAGAACCCAACACAGAGCCCAACACAGAACTCAACATGGAAACCAACACGGAGCCCAACACAAAACTCAACACGGAGCCCAACACGGAGCCCAACACAGACTGCCCCAAATGTTTTCTCCTGTGTGTTTCCAGATGGGACTTTAGAGAAACCACAACTTCTTGCAGACCCAGGAATGGCCCTGAAAGACTTCCTTTCTGTAAAGAAATTTCCATCCAGTTGGATTTATTTAGGGGACAGAGATGCATGTACCTTCGCCTAGAAGGATCTTCCTACAGGAAAGGAGAGGGCAGGCATACTGTGTCCCAGGCTTTTAATCCACTTCCAAAGGGGGTGGTTAACCGGTGGGCACTCAGGAGTGGCCAGGTGGGGACATGAGGTCACACAGGGGCGTGGTGAAGGTGTGGTCTTCCAGTTCACAAACCTGATCTGCTTTAACCTGTGTGCCTGCCCTCAACAGACCTGCACTCAGCACGGTGACCCCCACTGGGGGCTTACGGACACTCCCCCAATGAGTCTGGTAGGTTGTTCTGCGAGGATAGACTAAAGTTTTTTGAGCCTTCAGAAGGAAAAAAGTGAATTAAAAATTTCTTTGCAGCAAAATGTAGCTAATCCAGAGGGGCTAAGACGGGTGGGTGCTGTGCTGTCCGTGGTGCGATTCTGAAGCATTCCGGCAAGTTCTGAGACGCGCAGAGCCGCTGGCTGCTGGGGGGGCTGCACCTGTTCCCAGCCCTCCCCAGCCCCAGCTTTCACCAGGGGCAGAGCAGCGTTGCTGAGCTCAAGGGACTTCTTCTCCAAGGGGAAACAGGAGGAAGCACAGATAATCCAGGTGGGGTAACTCTGGGGAGTGAGGAGGGCCTGGGGCAGAGGAGGAGGTGACGTCTTAACAGCCAGGAAGGAGGCCAGAGCATAAGGAGCAAGGGTGAGGGCGACAGAACGGAGCCAGGTGGGGCCGTGGAAGCTGTGGGGATGGCAGAGGAGAGAGCCCGGAAGGGCACAGAGGCAGCCCCTGGGTGGGAGAGGAAAGCCAGGAGGCCTGTGGAAGCAGGGGCACCTCAGCAGAGACACCGACTGGAGGAGGTGGGTGGGGGTCCTGGACGGTCCCAGGAAGTCTGACTGATGGGAGGGAGGTGTGGAGGGGACGGTGGAGGCCCTGCCTCCGGGAAGGGGCACGTGAGTGGCTTTTTGGAAATGCCACGGACCCCTCAGCTCTGGACACGGCAGCTGTGGGAAGAAGTTAGCTGAGCTGAAATGCTTGAACAGACGGTGGCAGCGGCTCAGACACTTGAGCCAGCATCTACTGCTTCCTGATGCCTCAGCAGGGAGCTGGATCACAAGCAGTGTAGTCAGGACCTGAGCTGGCACTTGGATATGGGATGGGGTGTCCCAAGTGGCGCCTTAGCCTGCTGTGCAATGCCTGCCCCATCGGCTTCTTCCTGTGTCAGAGACAGAACCCAGACCTCGCCACTGGATGCTCTCTGGAACCACCAACCCCGACTCACTTGGACAGCTGAGCTAATAATGTATAGGATCCGTGTTTTTGGTTGTGGTGTTGACTGTGTACGTATCTTTTTGAGCCACGCAGTGATGCCAGATGTGCACGTTACTTTTTTATGTGCATACGTGTGTCACTGGGCTGATGCACATACTGTGTTTGTGGGCTGATAGACACATGTGTGTTAGACGGCTGATGGACACACGTGTGTTAGTGGGCTGATGGACACACGTGTGTTAGTGGGCTGATGGACACACACGTGTTAGTGGGTTGATGGACACACGCGTGTTAGTGGGCTGATGGACACACGCGTGTTAGTGGGCTGATGGACACACGCGTGTTAGTGGGCTGATGGACACACGTGTGTTAGTGGGCTGATGGACACACGCGTGTTAGTGGGCTGTACATCTGCTGCTTTACTCTTGACTGATGCTCACTGAACCTGACACTTTGAGCTTTTGTGCAGGCGTCCACCTCATTTTGTTCCCCTGCTGGGCCCCAGGGTGCCTCTGACTCCCAGGGTCTCAGGCAAAGCTGCAATGAGCTCGCCCATAGCTGTCCTGTCAGTCTCGGGGCGTCCTGCAGTGGGCAGCACTGGGCACAGGTGAGCTCCGAATGTCACCAGACGGATGCTCTGTCTACGCTTCCCCAGCAGCACCACGGCCAACCTTGCACACAGACCAGGATGAAGTGGCTGTGGCTTCTCTTCTGTTCATTCAGTTCAAACAATGTTGAAATAAGAACAAATTTATGACAATGCTTTTATTGATAGGATGGATAAAAGGTGTCCATCTGGAAGGGACTTAACTCACCTTATAAACAAGACTTTCTTCAGGGAAAAATGTTAAATGTTGACTACCTGCATCCGTGATTATGCCCTAAAAAGGGGAGATAGTTAGGTCTATCTTAACCTTTTTTTTAAAAAAATGATTTATCTATTTGAAAGGCAGAGTTAGAAAGAGGCAGGAGATACAGAGAGGTCTTCCATCTGCTGGTCACTCCCCAAATGGCCACAATGACTGGGGTTGGGCCGGGCTGAAGCTGGGATCCAAGGTCTCCCACGCGGGTGCAGGGGCCCAGCCACTCGGGCCATCTTTCGCTGCTTTCCCAGGAGCTGCATCAGAAGTGGAGCAGCTGGGACTCGAACTAACCTGTGCCCATCAGGGATGCCGGCATCGCATATGGCAGCTTTACTGGCTATGCCACAACGCTGGACCCCTATCTGAACTTCGTGATAGTAAATGGGGCTGTTGCACTGCTTCTAGTGGCGCTTGAAAACTTCCTTGCAGTTTCTCAATAAGAAAATAGTTCTGGCATCAACACTTCAAACACCTATTTGGTGGGAAAAGCTGATGATGATATATGATGTGGAGGGATATTTTAACTTCTGATTATTCTATTTTTATCTAAATTTCTATTAATAATTTGTTATTTTATTATTTTCTTTGGTATTAATTGATACAATCATTTTTAAACAAAGATTTATTTATTTGAAAGGCAGAGTTACAGAGAGAGAGACAGAGGTGTTACCGGAGAAATTTGAGGGTTCTTGTCTTCGTGCAAGAAAGAATTCAGGCGTGAGACAGAGTAGTGGAAAGTAGAAAGTTTATTAGGGCAGGGACATCCGTAAGAACGGATGGGCACCTCTCCAGACAGGACCTGGAGAGAGTGCCCGGTCTACATTTAGGCCGGGGGTTTTTAAGGAGATGGGTCTCTGTCTTCACACATCTCCTCCTGAAACAAAGGACTTTATGGCTGTAAATAGTAAGAAGCTCCTATCTGAGTTTTCCCCTGAAGGTATCAGACAGGAGGAAGCCTAGCTGGCGCCATCCTGGGTTCAGAGGAAGGGTGAGCAGGACCCCCTAGAGAATGGGGATCCGGAGCAGGGTGTTTGAGATGCAGAGACTGGGCTGCACCTGGGAGACTGTGGAAGGTTTGTCAGGCAGAAGGGGCGGGGACCTCCACCTGGCAGGTTATCAGGTGGAAGGGGGCAGGGCAGGATGTGGACACTTGGCTGCCCCTGAAACATTATCGGGATGACTTTGAGATGTAGATGCATATGCTGGACGTGGAAGTCTTCTTTTTAGCCTTTGTCATTCACACATAAGCTCATACTTAACTTCCTAGCTAACAGAGGCAGAGAGAGAGATCTTCTATCCACTGGCTCACTCCTTAAATGGCTGCAATGGCTGGAGCTGGGCTAGGATGAAGCCAGGAGCCAGGAGCTTCTGGGTTTCCCACGTGGGTGCAGGGGCCCAAGGACTTGGACTGTCCTCTGCTGCTTCCCCAGGCACATTAGCAGGGAGCTGGACTGGAAGTGGAGCAGCTGGGACTTGAACTAGCGCCCATATGGGATGCTGGTGCCGCAGATGGCAGCTTAACCCCCTGTGCCACAGTGCCAGCCCCGATCTTCCATCTCTTATGCTTACCTGATAGAATATACTGGCTTAGCTCTCTGCTGTGGCCCGGGAGTGCCAAAATCAGTGGAGGATGGCCCAAGTGCTTGGGCCCTGCACCCCATGGAGACCAGAAGCACCTGGCTCCTGCCTTTGGATCAGCACAGCGCGCCGGCCGCGGCGGCCATTGGAGGGTGAACCAACAGCAAAGGAAGACCCTTCTCTCTGTCTCTCTCTCTCACTGTCCACTCTGCCTGTCAAAAAAAAAAAAAAAAAAAAAAAAAAAAGAATATACTGCTTATATCCAGCTTTCTGCCATTTTCCATGTTGAATGAAGACTGTGCATTGCACAAAGAGCTCTAGACACTTTCCTTGTTGAATGAATGTCTGCAGGCCAGAAAATCCATCACAGATCTACATGTGTGTTCTTTTTCTTTTTTCTTTTTTTAAATATGGAACGCTTCACGAATTTGCGTATCATTCTTGCGCTGGGGCCATGCTAATCTTCTCTGTATCGTTCCAATTTTAGTATATGTGCTGCCGAAGCGAGCACTACACGTGTGTTCTGATACTTTGGGATTCACATGAGCACAAATTGAAAAAGATAGTAGTAACCACTACAAGATGGGAAAAGATTAAATTTATAATCCTACAGTTGGGTTTCTGTCTATTACATTTCACTCCCAAGTCCAAACTCCCAACTAATCACAAATAGGGGCTGAACTGTTAAGAATGTGTGAACTAAGAGTGTGTTTCACAAGGCGTCTGACACAAGGGTACACTCCCTGCTTGCCAAGAGCAAGAGCTTTGCACACGGTACACCCTGGACAAGAGCCGTGTACACGGTGCACCCTGGACAAGATCCGTGCACACGGTGCACCCTGGATAAGAGCCGTGTACATGGTGCACCCTGGACAAGAGCTTTGCACACGGTACACCCTGGACAAGAGCCGTGCACACGGTGCACCCTGGACAAGAGCTGTGCACACGGTGCACCCTGGACAAGAGCCATGTACACGGTGCACCCTGGACAAGAGCCGTGTACACGGTGCACCCTGGACAAGAGCTGTGCACACGGCGCACCTGGATAAGAGCCGTGTACACGGTGCACCCTGGACAAGAGCCGTGTACACGGTGCACCCTGGACAAGAGCCGTGCACACGGTGCACCCTGGACAAGAGCCGTGCACACGGTGCACCCTGGACAAGAGCCGTGCACACGGTGCACCCTGGACAAGAGCCGTGTACACGGTGCACCCTGGACAAGAGCCGTGCACACGGTGCACCCTGGACAAGAGCCATGTACACGGTGCACCCTGGACAAGAGCCGTGTACACGGTGCACCCTGGACAAGAGCTGTGCACACGGCGCACCTGGATAAGAGCCGTGTACACGGTGCACCCTGGACAAGAGCCGTGCACACGGTGCACCCTGGACAAGAGCCGTGCACACGGTGCACCCTGGACAAGAGCCGTGCACACGGTGCACCCTGGACAAGAGCCGTGCACACGGTGCACCCTGGACAAGAGCCGTGCACACGGTGCACCCTGGACAAGAGCCGTGCACACGGCGCACCTGGATAAGAGCCATGTACACGGTGCACCCTGGACAAGAGCCGTGTACACGGTGCACCCTGGACAAGAGCCGTGTACACGGTGCACCCTGGACAAGAGCCGTGCACACGGTGCACCCTGGACAAGAGCTGTGCACACGGCGCACCTGGATAAGAGCCGTGTACACGGTGCACCCTGGACAAGAGCCGTGCACACGGTGCACCCTGGACAAGAGCCGTGCACACGGTGCACCCTGGATAAGAGCCGTGCACACGGCGCACCTGGATAAGAGCCGTGTACACGGTGCACCCTGGACAAGAGCCGTGTACACGGTGCACCCTGGACAAGAGCCGTGTACACGGTGCACCCTGGATAAGAGCCGTGCACACGGCGCACCTGGATAAGAGCCATGTACACGGTGCACCCTGGACAAGAGCCGTGCACACGGTGCACCCTGGACAAGAGCCGTGCACACGGTGCACCCTGGACAAGAGCCGTGCACACGGTGCACCCTGGACAAGAGCTGTGCACACGGTGCACCCTGGACAAGAGCCGTGTACATGGTGCACCCTGGACAAGAGCCGTGCACACGGTGCACCCTGGACAAGAGCCGTGCACACGGTGCACCCTGGACAAGAGCCGTGCACACGGTGCACCCTGGATAAGAGCCGTGTACACGGTGCAGGGCACCCTGGACAAGAGCCGTGTACACGGTGCACCCTGGACAAGAGCTGTGCACACGGTGCACCCTGGACAAGAGCTGGGCACACGGTGCACCCTGGACAAGAGCTGGGCACACGGTGCAGGGCACCCTGGACAAGAGCTGGGCACACGGTGCACCCTGGATAAGAGCCGTGTACACGGTGCACCCTGGACAAGAGCTGGGCACACGGTGCAGGGCACCCTGGACAAGGCTCCGTCAGTGTTGGCTTTGCTCTAGGAAGCCTTACCTGGGGCTGGCAGCTCTCTGTTGTGTTATGTTTCCCCTTTTTGCCGTGGACCCACTGACTGCACAGCTGGCTACGGAGGTGGCCTTCGCTAGGGGCTGTGGTGCCGGGCTGTGCTCTCAGCAACTGGCTCACATGAGAAGCTGCTTCCTGGAGGGAAGCTGATTTCAGGGCGTGTGACTAGCTACGGGATCATCATGGGACTTTACCTGTCCTGAATACACAGAAGAGGCGTTAATGACCAGACCCTGTCCATTGGTAATCTTCCAGCGAAACCTGTAGGTGAGACTGGAAGGGATGATCTGCAGCCAGCGCTAACACTGGAGTGACTTAGCACGAATTACTGCAGTGGAAGATAGCTCTGCTTTTCCCCCTAAAATTGATTTACTTATTTGAGAGGCAGAGTTACAGATAGAAGGGGAGAGAGAAGAGAGAAGAGAGAAGAGAGAGAGATCTTCCATCTGCTGGTTTGCTCCCCAGTTGGCTGTGACGGCCAGGGCTTGGCCGACCTGAAGCCAGGAGCCAGGAGCCAGGAGCTTCTTCCCGGCCTCCCACTGGGTGCAGGGCCCAAGCACTTGGGCCATCTTCCGCTGTTTTCCCAGGCCATCAGCAAGGAGCTGGATCAGAAATGGAGCAGCTGGGACTCGAATCAGCGTCAGAAACACCAAGCCTGGGCCTGCATCCAGTGCAGCGCCGGCGCCGGCTCAGAATCCCCACCTGCCCATCCCTCCTCCCAAAGGCCCCGCCGCGAAAACTACACTTCCCAGAAGGCTTTGGGAGGCGCCACGCCCACAGCGGGAGGTGCGACCCGAGGGGTTCCGGGGGCTGTAGGCTTGGGCTTCTGCGCACGCGCAGTTGTGATCTCAGCCTCTGCGCCGTTCGCCCCCCTCAGGGAGGCTGCGTTCCTCTTCCCTGGAACCGCCGCGCGGGGGCGCCGAGCTCGTGAGCTGGGCCCGCAGATCGGGTCGCGAGAGCGCGCCGTGGGAACTCGCGCGCATGCGCCAGCCTGAGGGCCAGCGGCTGAGGGAGGGTCGCGCGTGAGACCCGGGGGAGCCGGGGGAGCCGGAGACGGGCTGGGGTGGGGGCATTGCGGAGGAGGGGCGCGGCCGGCGCCATCTGAGGGTCTCCTGGAGCCGCGGGACCCAGGGGCGACGTTCAGCTTCCTGGCCGCGGGGGAGGCCGCGGGCGGTCACCTCCCCTGGGGGTGTCGGGGCCTCTCGGATGCTGGCCGCGGGGAGCGTCCCGCTGTCCCGAGGCCGCCGTCGGTCACCTCCCGCTTTCCCGAGGCCGCGGGCGGTCACCTCCCCTGGGGGTGTCGGGGCCTCTCGGATGCTGGCCGCGGGGAGCGTCCCGCTGTCCCGAGGCCGCCGGCGGTCATCTCCCGCTGTCCCGAGGCCGCCGGCGGTCACCTCCCCTGGGGGTGTCGGGGCCTCTCTCGGATGCTGGCACCTCCCGCTGTCCCGAGGCCGCCGGCGGTCACCTCCCCTGGGGGTGTCGGGGTCTCTCCCGGATGCTGGCCGCGGGTAGCGCCCCGCTGTCCCGAGGCCGCCGGCGGTCACCTCCCGCTGTCCCGAGGCCGCCGGCGGTCACCTCCCCTGGGGGTGTCGGGGCCTCTCCCGGATGCTGAACCTCCCGCTGTCCCGAGGCCGCCGGCGGTCACCTCCCGCTGTCTCTAGGCTGCCTGTGGTCACCTCCCCTGGGGCTGTCGGGGCCTCTCCCGGATGCTGGCACCTCCCGCTGTCCCGAGGCCGCCGGCGGTCACCTCCCCTGGGTTGGCAGGTGGAAGCCAGGGTCTCCCGCGTGGGTGGCGGGACCGAGTGCCTGCGTCCCCGTCGCCTCCCGGGGCGCAGTAGCAGGAGGCGGTTGGAAGCGGAGGAGCCAGGACTGCGGCTGGGCGCTCCGAGGGAGCAGGCGTCTCCAGCCAGGCCTTAATGGGCGCCCCCGCCCCCCACTGTGCGCCGCTGCGGCAGGAGGGCGAGGCAAGTGCATCGTGCGGCCTCCGCGGCCGTCCAGCATTTAAGGTCAGCAGCCGCGAGCGCGGGTGACGGGGTGTTGTCGTCGCACCCTGCTTTCTCATATAAAACATTCAGGGTTACGGCAGCTTCTTAGCAAAACCGCAAGAACGCCGGGGTCCACTCTAGCACAGCGCACTGTCTTTATTACAGCTGTCTTCCCATCTATGTGGAAGTCATCATACATAGGATGCCAGGAGGCCGGCGCCGCGGCTCACGAGGCTAACCCTCCGCCTGCGGCGCCGGCACCCCGGGTTCTAGTCCCGGTCGGGGCGCCGGATTCTGTCCCGGTTGCCCCTCCTCCAGGCCCGCCCTCTGCTGTGGCCAGGGAGTGCAGTGGAGGATGGCCCAAGTGCTTGGGCCCTGCACCCCATGGGAGACCAGGAGGAAGCACCTGGCTCCTGCCATCGGATCGGCGCAGTGTGCAGGCTGCAGCGCCCCGGCCGCGGCGGCCACTGGAGGGTGAACCAACGGCAGAGGAAGACCTTTCTCTCTGTCTCTCTCTCTCACTGCCCACTCTGCCTGTCAAAAATAAAAAAAAATGCTAGGGTACTGCAAAAGTTTGTGGAAAATGTAATCGAAAGATAAAAGTGGGGCGGGCCGGGCACTTAGCCCAGTGCTTAGGCTGAGTCCCATTTCCAAGGTGCCTGAGTTTGAGCCCCAGCTCCTGCGGACCCTCGGAGGAGTGGTTCTGCTCAGGTACTGGGGTCCTTGCCACCACGGGGGGGCCTGGCCTGAGTTTCTGGCTCCCAGCTCTGGCCTTGCTGTTGCTGGTCACCGGTTCTTTGGCTCACTTGCAGGGACAGGAGGTTAGGGCTAGGGCTAGGGCTAGGGCTAGGGCTAGGGCTAGGGTTAGGGTTAGGGTTAGGGTTAGGGTTAGAAAAGGGTTAGGGTTAGGGTT
Source organism: Oryctolagus cuniculus (assembly GCF_964237555.1). NCBI lineage: Eukaryota > Metazoa > Chordata > Mammalia > Lagomorpha > Leporidae > Oryctolagus > Oryctolagus cuniculus. The sequence goes on from NC_091438.1 coordinate 164,448,915, forward strand.
AGGGTTAGGGTTAGGGTTTAGGGTTAGGGTTTAGGGTTAGGGTTTAGGGTTAGGGTTAGGGTTAGGGTTTAGGGTTAGGGTTAGGGTTAGGGTTAGGGTTTAGGGTTAGGGTCAGGGTTAGGGTCAGGGTCAGGGTCAGGGTCAGGTTCTAGGGGTCAGGGTCAGGGTCAGGGTCATGGTCAGGGTTAGGGGTCAGGGTCAGGGTCAGGGTTAGGGTTAGGGTTAGGGTTAGGGTTAGGGTTAGGGTTAGGGGTTAGGGTTAGGGTTAGGGTTAGGGTTAGGGTTAGGGTTAGGGTTAGGGTTAGGGTTAGGGTTAGGGTTAGGGTTTAGGGTTAGGGTTAGGGTTAGGGTTAGGGTTAGGGTTAGGGTTAGGGTTAGGGTTAGGGTTAGGGTTAGGGTTAGGGTTAGGGTTAGGGTTAGGGTTAGGGTTAGGGTTAGGGTTAGGGTTAGGGTTAGGGTTAGGGTTAGGGTTAGGGTTAGGGTTTAGGGTTAGGGTTAGGGTTAGGGTTAGGGTTAGGGTTAGGGTTAGGGTTAGGGTTAGGGTTAGGGTTAGGGTTATTAGGGTTAGGGTTAGGGTTAGGGTTAGGGTTAGGGTTAGGGTTAGGGGTTAGGGTTAGGGTTAGGGTTAGGGTTAGGGTTAGGGTTAGGGTTAGGGTTAGGGTTAGGGTTAGGTTAGGGTTAGGGTTAGGGTTAGGGTTAGGGTTAGGGTTAGGGTTAGGGTTAGGGTTAGGGTTAGGGGTTAGGGTTAGGGTTAGGGTTAGGGTTAGGGTTAGGGTTAGGGTTAGGTTAGGGTTAGGGTTAGGGTTAGGGTTAGGGTTAGGGTTAGGGTTAGGGTTAGGGTTAGGGTTAGGGTTAGGGTTAGGGTTAGGGTTAGGGTTAGGGTTAGGGTTAGGGTTAGGGTTAGGGTTAGGGTTAGGGTTAGGGTTAGGGTTAGGGTTAGGTTAGGGTTAGGGTTAGGGTTAGGGTTAGGGTTAGGGTTAGGGTTAGGGTTAGGGTTAGGGTTAGGGTTAGGGTTAGGGTTAGGGTTAGGGTTAGGGTTAGGGTTAGGGTTAGGGTTAGGGTTAGGGTTAGGGTTAGGGTTAGGGTTAGGGTTAGGGTTAGGGTTAGGGTTAGGGTTAGGGTTAGGGTTAGGGTTAGGGTTAGGGTTAGGGTTAGGGTTAGGGTTAGGGTTAGGGTTAGGGTTAGGGTTAGGGTTAGGGTTAGGGTTAGGGTTAGGGTTAGGGTTAGGGTTAGGGTTAGGGTTAGGGTTAGGGTTAGGGTTAGGGTTAGGGTTAGGGTTAGGGTTAGGGTTAGGGTTAGGGTTAGGGTTAGGGTTAGGGTTAGGGTTAGGGTTAGGGTTAGGGTTAGGGTTAGGGTTAGGGTTAGGGTTAGGGTTAGGGTTAGGGTTAGGGTTAGGGTTAGGGTTAGGGTTAGGGTTAGGGTTAGGGTTAGGGTTAGGGTTAGGGTTAGGGTTAGGGTTAGGGTTAGGGTTAGGGTTAGGGTTAGGGTTAGGGTTAGGGTTAGGGTTAGGGTTAGGGTTAGGGTTAGGGTTAGGGTTAGGGTTAGGGTTAGGGTTAGGGTTAGGGTTAGGGTTAGGGTTAGGGTTAGGGTTAGGGTTAGGGTTAGGGTTAGGGTTAGGGTTAGGGTTAGGGTTAGGGTTAGGGTTAGGGTTAGGGTTAGGGTTAGGGTTAGGGTTAGGGTTAGGGTTAGGGTTAGGGTTAGGGTTAGGGTTAGGGTTAGGGTTAGGGTTAGGGTTAGGGTTAGGGTTAGGGTTAGGGTTAGGGTTAGGGTTAGGGTTAGGGTTAGGGTTAGGGTTAGGGTTAGGGTTAGGGTTAGGGTTAGGGTTAGGGTTAGGGTTAGGGTTAGGGTTAGGGTTAGGGTTAGGGTTAGGGTTAGGGTTAGGGTTAGGGTTAGGGTTAGGGTTAGGGTTAGGGTTAGGGTTAGGGTTAGGGTTAGGGTTAGGGTTAGGGTTAGGGTTAGGGTTAGGGTTAGGGTTAGGGTTAGGGTTAGGGTTAGGGTTAGGGTTAGGGTTAGGGTTAGGGTTAGGGTTAGGGTTAGGGTTAGGGTTAGGGTTAGGGTTAGGGTTAGGGTTAGGGTTAGGGTTAGGGTTAGGGTTAGGGTTAGGGTTAGGGTTAGGGTTAGGGTTAGGGTTAGGGTTAGGGTTAGGGTTAGGGTTAGGGTTAGGGTTAGGGTTAGGGTTAGGGTTAGGGTTAGGGTTAGGGTTAGGGTTAGGGTTAGGGTTAGGGTTAGGGTTAGGGTTAGGGTTAGGGTTAGGGTTAGGGTTAGGGTTAGGGTTAGGGTTAGGGTTAGGGTTAGGGTTAGGGTTAGGGTTAGGGTTAGGGTTAGGGTTAGGGTTAGGGTTAGGGTTAGGGTTAGGGTTAGGGTTAGGGTTAGGGTTAGGGTTAGGGTTAGGGTTAGGGTTAGGGTTAGGGTTAGGGTTAGGGTTAGGGTTAGGGTTAGGGTTAGGGTTAGGGTTAGGGTTAGGGTTAGGGTTAGGGTTAGGGTTAGGGTTAGGGTTAGGGTTAGGGTTAGGGTTAGGGTTAGGGTTAGGGTTAGGGTTAGGGTTAGGGTTAGGGTTAGGGTTAGGGTTAGGGTTAGGGTTAGGGTTAGGGTTAGGGTTAGGGTTAGGGTTAGGGTTAGGGTTAGGGTTAGGGTTAGGGTTAGGGTTAGGGTTAGGGTTAGGGTTAGGGTTAGGGTTAGGGTTAGGGTTAGGGTTAGGGTTAGGGTTAGGGTTAGGGTTAGGGTTAGGGTTAGGGTTAGGGTTAGGGTTAGGGTTAGGGTTAGGGTTAGGGTTAGGGTTAGGGTTAGGGTTAGGGTTAGGGTTAGGGTTAGGGTTAGGGTTAGGGTTAGGGTTAGGGTTAGGGTTAGGGTTAGGGTTAGGGTTAGGGTTAGGGTTAGGGTTAGGGTTAGGGTTAGGGTTAGGGTTAGGGTTAGGGTTAGGGTTAGGGTTAGGGTTAGGGTTAGGGTTAGGGTTAGGGTTAGGGTTAGGGTTAGGGTTAGGGTTAGGGTTAGGGTTAGGGTTAGGGTTAGGGTTAGGGTTAGGGTTAGGGTTAGGGTTAGGGTTAGGGTTAGGGTTAGGGTTAGGGTTAGGGTTAGGGTTAGGGTTAGGGTTAGGGTTAGGGTTAGGGTTAGGGTTAGGGTTAGGGTTAGGGTTAGGGTTAGGGTTAGGGTTAGGGTTAGGGTTAGGGTTAGGGTTAGGGTTAGGGTTAGGGTTAGGGTTAGGGTTAGGGTTAGGGTTAGGGTTAGGGTTAGGGTTAGGGTTAGGGTTAGGGTTAGGGTTAGGGTTAGGGTTAGGGTTAGGGTTAGGGTTAGGGTTAGGGTTAGGGTTAGGGTTAGGGTTAGGGTTAGGGTTAGGGTTAGGGTTAGGGTTAGGGTTAGGGTTAGGGTTAGGGTTAGGGTTAGGGTTAGGGTTAGGGTTAGGGTTAGGGTTAGGGTTAGGGTTAGGGTTAGGGTTAGGGTTAGGGTTAGGGTTAGGGTTAGGGTTAGGGTTAGGGTTAGGGTTAGGGTTAGGGTTAGGGTTAGGGTTAGGGTTAGGGTTAGGGTTAGGGTTAGGGTTAGGGTTAGGGTTAGGGTTAGGGTTAGGGTTAGGGTTAGGGTTAGGGTTAGGGTTAGGGTTAGGGTTAGGGTTAGGGTTAGGGTTAGGGTTAGGGTTAGGGTTAGGGTTAGGGTTAGGGTTAGGGTTAGGGTTAGGGTTAGGGTTAGGGTTAGGGTTAGGGTTAGGGTTAGGGTTAGGGTTAGGGTTAGGGTTAGGGTTAGGGTTAGGGTTAGGGTTAGGGTTAGGGTTAGGGTTAGGGTTAGGGTTAGGGTTAGGGTTAGGGTTAGGGTTAGGGTTAGGGTTAGGGTTAGGGTTAGGGTTAGGGTTAGGGTTAGGGTTAGGGTTAGGGTTAGGGTTAGGGTTAGGGTTAGGGTTAGGGTTAGGGTTAGGGTTAGGGTTAGGGTTAGGGTTAGGGTTAGGGTTAGGGTTAGGGTTAGGGTTAGGGTTAGGGTTAGGGTTAGGGTTAGGGTTAGGGTTAGGGTTAGGGTTAGGGTTAGGGTTAGGGTTAGGGTTAGGGTTAGGGTTAGGGTTAGGGTTAGGGTTAGGGTTAGGGTTAGGGTTAGGGTTAGGGTTAGGGTTAGGGTTAGGGTTAGGGTTAGGGTTAGGGTTAGGGTTAGGGTTAGGGTTAGGGTTAGGGTTAGGGTTAGGGTTAGGGTTAGGGTTAGGGTTAGGGTTAGGGTTAGGGTTAGGGTTAGGGTTAGGGTTAGGGTTAGGGTTAGGGTTAGGGTTAGGGTTAGGGTTAGGGTTAGGGTTAGGGTTAGGGTTAGGGTTAGGGTTAGGGTTAGGGTTAGGGTTAGGGTTAGGGTTAGGGTTAGGGTTAGGGTTAGGGTTAGGGTTAGGGTTAGGGTTAGGGTTAGGGTTAGGGTTAGGGTTAGGGTTAGGGTTAGGGTTAGGGTTAGGGTTAGGGTTAGGGTTAGGGTTAGGGTTAGGGTTAGGGTTAGGGTTAGGGTTAGGGTTAGGGTTAGGGTTAGGGTTAGGGTTAGGGTTAGGGTTAGGGTTAGGGTTAGGGTTAGGGTTAGGGTTAGGGTTAGGGTTAGGGTTAGGGTTAGGGTTAGGGTTAGGGTTAGGGTTAGGGTTAGGGTTAGGGTTAGGGTTAGGGTTAGGGTTAGGGTTAGGGTTAGGGTTAGGGTTAGGGTTAGGGTTAGGGTTAGGGTTAGGGTTAGGGTTAGGGTTAGGGTTAGGGTTAGGGTTAGGGTTAGGGTTAGGGTTAGGGTTAGGGTTAGGGTTAGGGTTAGGGTTAGGGTTAGGGTTAGGGTTAGGGTTAGGGTTAGGGTTAGGGTTAGGGTTAGGGTTAGGGTTAGGGTTAGGGTTAGGGTTAGGGTTAGGGTTAGGGTTAGGGTTAGGGTTAGGGTTAGGGTTAGGGTTAGGGTTAGGGTTAGGGTTAGGGTTAGGGTTAGGGTTAGGGTTAGGGTTAGGGTTAGGGTTAGGGTTAGGGTTAGGGTTAGGGTTAGGGTTAGGGTTAGGGTTAGGGTTAGGGTTAGGGTTAGGGTTAGGGTTAGGGTTAGGGTTAGGGTTAGGGTTAGGGTTAGGGTTAGGGTTAGGGTTAGGGTTAGGGTTAGGGTTAGGGTTAGGGTTAGGGTTAGGGTTAGGGTTAGGGTTAGGGTTAGGGTTAGGGTTAGGGTTAGGGTTAGGGTTAGGGTTAGGGTTAGGGTTAGGGTTAGGGTTAGGGTTAGGGTTAGGGTTAGGGTTAGGGTTAGGGTTAGGGTTAGGGTTAGGGTTAGGGTTAGGGTTAGGGTTAGGGTTAGGGTTAGGGTTAGGGTTAGGGTTAGGGTTAGGGTTAGGGTTAGGGTTAGGGTTAGGGTTAGGGTTAGGGTTAGGGTTAGGGTTAGGGTTAGGGTTAGGGTTAGGGTTAGGGTTAGGGTTAGGGTTAGGGTTAGGGTTAGGGTTAGGGTTAGGGTTAGGGTTAGGGTTAGGGTTAGGGTTAGGGTTAGGGTTAGGGTTAGGGTTAGGGTTAGGGTTAGGGTTAGGGTTAGGGTTAGGGTTAGGGTTAGGGTTAGGGTTAGGGTTAGGGTTAGGGTTAGGGTTAGGGTTAGGGTTAGGGTTAGGGTTAGGGTTAGGGTTAGGGTTAGGGTTAGGGTTAGGGTTAGGGTTAGGGTTAGGGTTAGGGTTAGGGTTAGGGTTAGGGTTAGGGTTAGGGTTAGGGTTAGGGTTAGGGTTAGGGTTAGGGTTAGGGTTAGGGTTAGGGTTAGGGTTAGGGTTAGGGTTAGGGTTAGGGTTAGGGTTAGGGTTAGGGTTAGGGTTAGGGTTAGGGTTAGGGTTAGGGTTAGGGTTAGGGTTAGGGTTAGGGTTAGGGTTAGGGTTAGGGTTAGGGTTAGGGTTAGGGTTAGGGTTAGGGTTAGGGTTAGGGTTAGGGTTAGGGTTAGGGTTAGGGTTAGGGTTAGGGTTAGGGTTAGGGTTAGGGTTAGGGTTAGGGTTAGGGTTAGGGTTAGGGTTAGGGTTAGGGTTAGGGTTAGGGTTAGGGTTAGGGTTAGGGTTAGGGTTAGGGTTAGGGTTAGGGTTAGGGTTAGGGTTAGGGTTAGGGTTAGGGTTAGGGTTAGGGTTAGGGTTAGGGTTAGGGTTAGGGTTAGGGTTAGGGTTAGGGTTAGGGTTAGGGTTAGGGTTAGGGTTAGGGTTAGGGTTAGGGTTAGGGTTAGGGTTAGGGTTAGGGTTAGGGTTAGGGTTAGGGTTAGGGTTAGGGTTAGGGTTAGGGTTAGGGTTAGGGTTAGGGTTAGGGTTAGGGTTAGGGTTAGGGTTAGGGTTAGGGTTAGGGTTAGGGTTAGGGTTAGGGTTAGGGTTAGGGTTAGGGTTAGGGTTAGGGTTAGGGTTAGGGTTAGGGTTAGGGTTAGGGTTAGGGTTAGGGTTAGGGTTAGGGTTAGGGTTAGGGTTAGGGTTAGGGTTAGGGTTAGGGTTAGGGTTAGGGTTAGGGTTAGGGTTAGGGTTAGGGTTAGGGTTAGGGTTAGGGTTAGGGTTAGGGTTAGGGTTAGGGTTAGGGTTAGGGTTAGGGTTAGGGTTAGGGTTAGGGTTAGGGTTAGGGTTAGGGTTAGGGTTAGGGTTAGGGTTAGGGTTAGGGTTAGGGTTAGGGTTAGGGTTAGGGTTAGGGTTAGGGTTAGGGTTAGGGTTAGGGTTAGGGTTAGGGTTAGGGTTAGGGTTAGGGTTAGGGTTAGGGTTAGGGTTAGGGTTAGGGTTAGGGTTAGGGTTAGGGTTAGGGTTAGGGTTAGGGTTAGGGTTAGGGTTAGGGTTAGGGTTAGGGTTAGGGTTAGGGTTAGGGTTAGGGTTAGGGTTAGGGTTAGGGTTAGGGTTAGGGTTAGGGTTAGGGTTAGGGTTAGGGTTAGGGTTAGGGTTAGGGTTAGGGTTAGGGTTAGGGTTAGGGTTAGGGTTAGGGTTAGGGTTAGGGTTAGGGTTAGGGTTAGGGTTAGGGTTAGGGTTAGGGTTAGGGTTAGGGTTAGGGTTAGGGTTAGGGTTAGGGTTAGGGTTAGGGTTAGGGTTAGGGTTAGGGTTAGGGTTAGGGTTAGGGTTAGGGTTAGGGTTAGGGTTAGGGTTAGGGTTAGGGTTAGGGTTAGGGTTAGGGTTAGGGTTAGGGTTAGGGTTAGGGTTAGGGTTAGGGTTAGGGTTAGGGTTAGGGTTAGGGTTAGGGTTAGGGTTAGGGTTAGGGTTAGGGTTAGGGTTAGGGTTAGGGTTAGGGTTAGGGTTAGGGTTAGGGTTAGGGTTAGGGTTAGGGTTAGGGTTAGGGTTAGGGTTAGGGTTAGGGTTAGGGTTAGGGTTAGGGTTAGGGTTAGGGTTAGGGTTAGGGTTAGGGTTAGGGTTAGGGTTAGGGTTAGGGTTAGGGTTAGGGTTAGGGTTAGGGTTAGGGTTAGGGTTAGGGTTGGGTTAGGGTTAGGGTTAGGGTTAGGGTTAGGGTTAGGGTTAGGGTTAGGGTTAGGGTTAGGGTTAGGGTTAGGGTTAGGGTTAGGGTTAGGGTTAGGGTTAGGGTTAGGGTTAGGGTTAGGGTTAGGGTTA